>NC_056745.1:393482027-393747027 GCF_019279795.1 Protopterus annectens | reverse complement strand
CAATTGGAGCATTTTTTGTCAGGGCTTAATAATACCAATGGATTTCTCAAGTTTACTCTTGAATACTCACAGGTCTCTATAAACTACCTGGACGTGAAAGTCTATCGGCTGGGAGATAAATTCTGTACCAGTGTATATAGGAAGCCCTGTTATAAGGCATCCTATTTATCTAATGATAGTATGCATCCCCCAAAAATTTTTGACAACATTGTTAGAGGGCAAGCCATTAGGCTGTCGAGACTGTGTTCGGAGGATGACTCTTTTAGGCATGAGTTATCTGCTTTAAAGGATAATTTTATGCATAGAGGTTATTCTATGACACAAATAAGCAGAGCTTGCAATAATGTTTCTAGTCTCAGACAGGGTAGAGCTAAACCCTATTATTCAAGTATGACTAATAGACCTACAGTTAGTAAAAGGGTGGCCCTTCAGCTACCACTGATTCTACCTTATAGTAAGAATGTTAAGTTTGTGCAGGATGCTGTTCTAAGGAACTGGAATGTATTAATGGTAGAAGATTCGATTAGGAAAGTGATAGGGAATTGCCCTAGATATGTATACAACAATATGAAGACATTGAAACAACAGCTTTGCTTTCCTAACCTTAACATTTGTGATGACTTAGTCACAAATAGCTTCGACTACCGCACTACGAAGTGTGGTCATTGTCATCAATGCCAGTTTGTAGATGAATCTGGATTTTTTCGGAATCCTAACACTGGTAAACTTTGGGACATTAGATGTATGTCCAGCTGTGAGACTAGGAATATAGTATATGTTGCCTGTTGTCAGGTATGTTTTCACTTCTACATTGGTAAGAGTAACAGGTCCTTACGAGAAAGAATACGAGATCATAACTACTGTTTGGCTAGGGGCGATATGTGTAGCTCGCTTGCCAAACATGTGTTGAGCTTGAATAATGATCATTATTTCAAGTTTCAAGTCCTACAAGTGATTAACTTAGGACTGAAGGGAGGTGACATTGTCAAATGTACGGAGGAGGCAGAGTTAAAGTGGATATTACGTATGGGGGCACATAAAGGTAGGGGCCTTAATAAACAGGTCACTTTGAGACCAGTGTTGAAGTTGAGACCTCTCAAGTAATCATCATTAGTTATGTATCATTATATATAGTCTTAGGGCCATATATGGTTACTGAGTTATTGTATTTTATTGTATTTTATTTTGTTTTAACAATGCATTCCAGTAGAGGGCTGTCTAGTATTTTGAAGTTGTGTTTTTATGTCTGAATTGTGGGCATACAGCTTTAAATTTCCCATGAGAGCTTTGTATATAAGTCAGCTGTTTGCTCTAGTTCTGTTTAGGTCTGATGAAGCGGAAGTGATGTATCCGTGAAAGTGCTAACGTTTTTGTATCATTAAAGTACTTCTTGGTGGATTTTACAAAGTCTTTGAAGCTTTCTAGTACTTTTTGTACTAACTTGAAGTCTTGAACTGTTTGTAAAGTGATTTAGTTGCTGCAAGTCCATTTTGGCGTTTTGGGTCGTTTTTCTACATTTATCTCTTGCCTGCTGGGGTTTGTGTCTTCTTTGATATATATATATATATATATATATATATATATATATATATATATATATATATATATATATATATATATATATATATATATATATATATATATATATATATAGGTTTACTAATAAAACATCAAACATCAGAATGTATACATATATATATATATATATATATATATATATATATATATATATATATATATATATATATATGTATATATATATATATATATATATATATATATATATATATATATATATATATAGTAGAAAACTGCCGGTAAAAAAACAGTTCAAAGCAGTTGACCAGGTATGAGCTTCAAAGAAGTTCAAATAAATCACAGATACAACTCAAAGAAATACCAATACTGGCAGAGCTTCAAATCCAAGACCACATAAGCCACGAACTCTACAAAATAGATATGAACGTTCTTTATTCAGTGAGCGCTTTCACCCCAGGCGGGTTTCTTCAGACTGAAGAAACCCGCCTGGGGTGAAAGCGCTCACTGAATAAAGAACGTTCATATCTATTTTGTAGAGTTCGTGGCTTATGTGGTCTTGGATTTGAAGCTCGTCTGCATCTTTAATGGTTACCTATACTGCCAGTATTGGTATTTCCTTTGAGTTGTATCTGTGATTTATTTGAAGCTTCTTTTGAAGCTCATACTGCCGTGGTTGAACTGCTTTGAACTGTTTTTTTGTGTACCGGCAGTTTTCTACTGCCTTGCAAGCCTCAGCGTTCCATCCGTGATTGACTGTGCTGATTATTTTATTTCCGGATCGCTGTCCTTACGTTGGAGCTTTTGCTGCTGATTTTGTCATATATATATATATATATAAGTTCACTATTAAAACATCAGAACATAAACCTATCAAAAATGCAGTTTACATTTTCGATGTTTGGAATATAACGTAGGGTAAAATATCATACACAATGCAAGAAAAATCGAATTTGACTTCCGAGTCTGGTGTCCACTTTGCAGTAGTATGTATGGAACAGATCTATACTGTACAGCGCTGACAGTCGTGTTTTTGCAGGGGGGCAAGCTCCTCTGCACCCCCTGCCACTTATATATTTCAACTCCGAGATCGCACTACAGTGCGGAAAAGGGTAAATCTCCCAATCCGCACTGTCCTAGTCTTCAGTCTTCCAGAGTTGACAATAGCACCATCTGCCAAATAGTTTTCTGCATTCCCAATGCTGCACATGTTAGTTTTCCACATGGCATGTTCAACATACTGCCAGTAAACCATATATATATATATATATATATATATATATATATATATATATATATATATATATACACATATATATATATTTATATGGGTCTAGTACTATTCACTGAAATCACATTTCACTGAAAGTCAAATGACTGCGCACAAATCACTGAAAGCTCAATTCACTGAAACTCAGTTCACTGAAACACATTTCACTGAAAGTTATACATGGCCTTTTCCCCACTGTTGTGTGACCCTGGAGTTAGTATATATAGTAAGGCGGGGTGTGGGGGGCACTGCCCCCAAATCAGGGGGGTTGTGGAGGCATAGCCCCCCCCACATACTTTGTATATATATTAAGTTCAGAAAAGAGTAATTTATTGGAATTCCAAGTATCCATGTATATAGTTCAAAATATTTAAAATAGTTGGGGGGGCTATGTCACCCATACCCCCCCCCTTTCTATATATACTACTTCCAGGGTCGCACAATAGTGGGGAAAAGGTCATATATAACTTTCAGTGAAATGTGTTTCAGTGAATTGTATTTTCAGTGAATTGTGCACAGTCAAATATGTTTCAGTGAAATGTGCTTTCAGTGAATAGTCCTAGACACACACACACACACACACTCATATATATATATATATATATATATATATATATACATACATACAGATATAAATATATATATATATATATATATATATATATATATATATAAATGAAGATATATATGGTCTACGTTACAAGACCAAAATACTACAATCCCAAAACCCATAATACCAAGACTACAAAGTCAAAGTTTCATTTGACTGAAACTTTACTATACCAACTGTTAGAAGAGTGAAACTTTAAAATGTCAACTTTGTTAATAAATTGAAGTGAAGATGTTTATTTGTAGTATACTGACTACATGCTATGTGAGTAAACAGCACTGGTGAATGCTTAATATGATGTGTCTATTAATGTTGTAAATATTATTTAAGTATAACTTTAGAAGAAGCAATAAAGTATTGAATGTTGATGTATAAATTTTCCTTCTGGTGAGAATTGTTTATAATTTGTTTCTTTAGTCTTGAATTCTGCTCTGGTGGAGGGAGATCAATGTACTATCACTGTATTAAAACAGTGCCTCTCTGGTCCATCTGTGTAAGAGTGGGGTAGCTTCTGTAAATGATGTTCACTTCCAGCTGAGCGGAACAGGAAATCTGCCCATTTCCACAAAGTAGAGCGATCATGGAGATGGTATAGTTAGTTTGTAGGAGGTCTGGGGCAGAGCTCCAATAAAAGGTGTGGACCTCCCTACAAAATAGCAAAATAAAAAATAAAATGATTGTAATAATAATTGACGAGGAATCTCCAATGAATATTCACACAGGTGGTGTAGATTTCTTCATGAATATTCAGTGGAATTTTTTATAAGTACTCAGCTACTGGGTGGTGGGCGGGGTTTAGGAGAGAGTTAGTTACCTAGTATGGTGATTTAAAATGATAGTACACTATTTATGCATGATTTCATACTTCCATAACTAAATTAAAAGAGAGGCAAGTCGGCATTTTACAGATTAGTTTTTGTGGAAGTTGTCAATTTACATTGTCAGTATTCTGACCATTTGTTGTTGTGTTATCATCATCATCATCTTTTGGCTGTTCCCATTAGGGGTCGCCACAGCGGATCATCTGTTTCCATTTCTTCCTGTCCTCTGCATCTTGCTCTGTCACACCAACCACCTGCATGTCCTCTCTCACCACATCCATAAACCTTATCTTAGACCTTCCTCTTTTCCTGTTATCTGACAGCTTCATCCTTAGCATCTTTTTCCCAATATGCTCAGCATCCCTCCTCAGCACATGTCCAAACCAATGTAATCTTGCCTCTCTGGCTTTGTCTCCAAACCTTCCAACCTGGGCTGACCCTCTAATATACTTATTCCTAATCCTGTCCACCCTTGTCACACCCAGTGCAAATCTTAATATCTTTAACTCTGCCACATCCAGCTCAAACTCCTGCCTTTTTGTCAATGCCACTGTCTCCAACCCATATAACATAGCTGGTCTCACTACCCTCTCGTAGACCTTCCCTTTCACTCTTACTGATACTCGTCTGTCACAAATCACTCCTGACACTCTTCTCCACCCACTCCATCCTGCCTGTACTCTCTTCTTCACCTCTCTTCCACACTCACCATTACTCTGAACTACTGATCCCAAGTATTTAAAGTCATCCACCTTCACCACCTATACTCCTTGCATCTTCACCATTCTGCTATCCACCCTCTCATTCACACACATATATTCTGTCTTAGTCCTGCTGACCTTCATTCCTCTTCTCTCTAGAGCATATCTCCATCTCTCCAGGGTCTCCTCCACCTGTTCCCTACTCTCACTACAGATCACAATGTCATCTACAAACATCATAGTCCACGGGGACTCCTGTCTGATCTTGTGTGTGTATATATATATATATATATATATATATATATATATATATATACATATATATATATATATATATATATAAAAAAAAAAAAAATATATATATATATATATATATATATATATATTTTTTTTTTTTTGCAGGTGCTCCCAATACACCACCACACCCCATGTCAATTACATGTACCAACTCCAAGAGCTTACAACAGCAGGGAAAGGGCAAACTGAGACATTAAGTTAAACGTTTCTGAAATTCTAACCATAGCCCTCACCCTTCCATCTCCAAAACAAGGAGTACTGCCTCTCATAATGTGGAACAAATGGACAAAATGTGGAACACTTAGTGACAGCTTACTAACAATTACAACTAGGAAGCTGTCAGGGTGGTTCAATGAATAACTTTTTTTTACTTATGAAAATTATTTTATGTGAATTGATATGATTTACTACTATTTAATATGGATAACAGTTACAAAACAATTTTGAACTTTGAGGACCATTGACTTTTTAAGACTCAAAATGAAGAAATGAGGTACACATGAGAGGGATGATTCTAACCACAGTACTTGAGCTCCAGTATTGGCATTATTTAACTGATCCTCTCTAACAAGTCTGCTATATTTAACACAGAACTACATCCACCCAAGCTTCTTTTGTTCAAAACTCTGAGGGGTGTCAGATACAAGCTTTTCAGTAAAAGGGAAAGGAAAAAGCTTTTATTTAAATTCTGCTTAAATATTTTAAGTTGCACTTATAGTAACCTGTTTGGCACTTTTAGTACTTCTCTGCTTTTTTGTCCATGTTTTAGCAAACAATTTAGCTTTCTGCATTTTGTTTATTTTGTTCTGGGATGTTAGTCTTGAGCTTAATTTGAAAATCTGTAAAGACTGTGTATTAATTCAAGATTTTAGCATTATTTATACATTATACTGTACTTCTATTTCCATAACTAAAATTATATGTAAAACTTTTGATATTCTGAACTCAGACTGGGCCCTTAATAAATCTTGTTACTTCTTTCACAGTCGTGGCAGGACTATGATTTACTGCCAGATTTGACCCCATTTAGTCATTCATTACAGCATTACTGCCAAATATATGCATAGTATGGTGCCTGTGGTAGGACTGCAGTAGTGATGGCATTGTGAATTCTGCTCTAGGATTTTTGCTTCAGAACTTTTTGTAGATGTATCTACCTGATTAAAGTTACATTCCAGTACCTGTTTACCTTGCAACTGTTTTTTACTCCTGCCCTTTGAGTCTGCCCCCCACTAAGACAATAATTTAAATGTTTCTGAAATTCTAACCATGAGCTGCAGTTTGAATGTTTCCCACTCATTCCACAATTTCCTTGTTGTGGTTTTTAAAGTCTGTGTCTCTGGCTTCTGCTTGTGGTTTTTAAAGTCTGTGTCTCTGGCTTCTGCCACTTATGGTAATCTGACTTCAAAATTCCCTCACTCTCCCCTCTTTCATTGTTATTGTCTGTTGCATAACCTATTTAAGTACTTTCCCACCCATTGTTTTCTATATAGCCATAATACTGTGTGTCCTTCCAGCAAACCAGTATTGTAGTTGAGTAAACCTCCCTTACTGCAAATTGCCTACTGATCATTTTCTCAGAACCCCCATCTGTTTCGCACCCTCACCACATTCTGAGGGGGTCCTGATTTAATCCTGTGTCACTCTTGCCAGATAAGACATTTATTTTACTGTTTTGCAATTCAGTTAAATATTTAGAGTGCTACAACTTTATTTGTTGATTTTACCTTTAATTTTTTTTCTAAACATAATAATGGAAACTGCCTTATCAACTATTTTTTTTAGTTATTGAACTTGCAAGCAATCTATCGTGGTGTTATTATATCAAGATTTTAGCAGTGTCTTGTACAGTCACAAATACCCAGAAATAACGTTTTATGTACAAAACTTCCTTTGGAACTGAAATTTGTAACTTACTGAAGTTAAAACAATGCTATTGTGACAATAGGAGGTATGGTCAGCCATGCCAGGGAGAAGTAGGGCAGCAGATGTAAGACTTGTGCCAGGACAGCTAGCTGGAATTTTATAAATAACTGTATGCCATTAGTATAACAACCTGATCTATACAGATGCTTGTGTAGAAAATGTTTGTGTGAGCTCTGCTTGTGTTAATTGTGTTAAAATGTGTCAACAGTATACCCTGCTGAAATTAACAGAAATATGCATATATTATGGTAAATGAATTAAATGTTTATGTTTCAATAGAGGACACCGGCACAGCAATGGTTAAACAGCTGGCTTATTTTGAGAAGAATAAGGGAAATGTAAATGAGCTGTTAAATCATTAAACATCACCCCACAGTGCTGAGCAAGCCAGAGGCAGGTAGGTCTGGGGGCAGCCATTATCTGTTAGCTTTTGTAAAGAAGGGAGAGGTGTTGTAAATGTTTCTGGCTCCAGGCATTGCCATAAAAGCTCTAAATGTGTATTGTAGCAGTCTGGTAAAATTCTGTCTCAAACTTCAGAATGAGATATTGTGGGAACCTAGAGTCAGGTGACCAGATGATGTCATTCTGCAAGTCATCTTGGATATTATATTTTACGGAAAGTAATCTCAGAATATACAGTATTCTATCTGAGGCCTGACTAGAAAGACTGCTCATGAATTTCATCTTATCTTGCCCAAGTAAATTGTTAGGAAACAGTAAAATTCTGTTAGATTCCATCAGGAATATAGTGAAGCTTAGTTTAGATATTGTTTTTCTTTATTTGTCTGACTCTGTCCTTCAATGATCTTTTCAGTACATCCTGTGATTTGAACTATGTGGTTTACTGTGAATATATATTCAATATTTTCATATACTTTTATTATTTATTTTTAAATATATTTAAACGGTTCATTGTGGCTAGTCCTTTTTAGAATGTATTAACCTTTGAGAGTACTTGTATGTATTTGGAGACACTGTGTGGGCCACTCCAGAAGGCCTGGCTGTCTTGGCAAACTACTACCATTTGTATTAATATTAATATTAATATTAATATTAATATTACACAGTAAAATTAGACACTTTTTGTTAAGAGAGCCTTTTAGTACTGACTGGTGGCAATGATTACTACCTTATAGTCTGGGTAAAGTTGATAGAATGGATAAACCTTTGCCAGCTTTTCCTAGGTGTGTGAGTAGGTGTGTGTGTGAAAATTAAATCTTAAGAGTGTGTGTATCAGCTACTTGTGCAGGGACATGAAGCACAGCATTTACATAGAGGGTGCTGGAGGACTTGGCTTGGACACTCAGCTGAGGGTGTAACCCTACAGCTGTACCAGTGAGAAGTCTTATTGGGGACTTAGAGGGAGACAAATATAGAGACATCCAAGCCCCGGGCTGAGATTGTTCCCAGTGTGCTCTTAACTGAAATTGCCCTTGATGCTGAGAGGTCTGCATCTGGAAATACTGAGTGTATCCATTTGTATTCCAAGTGCACATCCCTCTCCAGTGTCAGTGGTGAGGATTCAGGCTCCTTGATTACTGGCCCAGCATGGAGATGACACATAGTGGTGACCATCACATATTGGTAGCAGTGGTGGGCGTCACATTATAATCGATTGGCAGTGGAGGGATCACATGCTCACATATTGTGGTGTGGATATTGAATTCTTGTAGCCTGTAAGCAGTATCACTAAAGATAAGTTGTAGTCTCAAGCAGCCACTTGGTAGAGATTGAGAGTTTCATACCACAATAGTTTTATTTATTTACTTTTTGTTAGCTCAGTTAGTCAGGGAGAGCAGGCAAGCATGTCAGTAGAGGATTATGGCAAGCTGACAAAGAATCAATTGGCTGAGATGTGCCAAGCCAAAGGACTGGGGCATGCCAACCTGATTAAAGGGGAAATGATTGCAGCCTTAATCACAGCTACAGTACAGACTAGTAACCAGGAGGATAACTAGTCTGTTGATGGGGACTTGCAGCTGTCAGAAACAAGACAGTTCAACTTCTCCTCAGAGAACTTAAAAATCCATCTAAAGAGACTTGAACTGGATGCCAAACAATTGGAATTAGAATACGCAGATTGAATGCAGCATTTGGAGGCTGAATAAAAAGTGAGACTGAGACATCTGGAACATGAAGAAAATGAAAGGCAGAGGCAACATGAAAAGTAATTTTGACTCTTTGCCAGGATCATGGAGATAATGGGCAAGGGAGTAACCATACCCCAGAAGCAAGAAAGTTCAGTAAATTTCTTATTTAGTACCAAAAAGGTGATAATTTTGATAGTTTTATTCATATGTTTGAAATAGTATGCAAACAGTATAACGCTCACCAAGGACTCTAGGTACAGTTCCTCACCCCATACTCCATGGTAAAGCTATAACTGTTGCTTCTAAATTGTCTGAGTCTGACTGTTTAGATTAAGATCAAGTTAAGCATTGTTTATTACAATATTTTAAGTTAACACCTGAAACTTACAGAAAAAAAAATTGTGAGCATAGATGCCAGGCAGATGAAAGTGTGATTATATTGCTGAAATAAGCACTTATTTTCAGAGGTTGGTGAGTGGGTATCAGGCCACCGCTTTTGAAAAGCTGGAAAACCTTTTGGTGAGAGAACAAGCCCTTAGTACTTTGCCTAAGGACATGAGAATCTGGTTGGCAGACAGGGAATGCAACTCTACAGATGAGCTGGGAAAAAAGGAGACCTATACCTAGAAAGCAAGGCATCACTGCACAGGAAGAGGATGCCCAGTGCTGCACATGGATATAAGGGTGCCCATGGTGGGCATCCTAAACTGCGCCAACAGAGTCTACCAGTAACAGAGGAAGCCACTAGTTCAGGTACATGGCCAGGATCAAGGGTTAAATGTTTAAGTGTAACCAATGGTGCCGTGTAGCATATAGAAGTCAATGGAGGCAAGGCAGGGAACAAAAGATGGGGGAGCCAGCAGGTGAGAATAACAGAATGCCAGTGGTAAGTTTTCTGGAGACAAAAGGGGTACCAAACTACCAGCAGAGTCTATGCCTGAACTTGGTAGATGGAAAACAGGCCAGTGCCAAGAGAGACACAACCTCCAATATAACCATTGTGAAGCTTGCAGTGGTAAAACAGGAGCAGTACTTGCTTGGGCAGTACATGTCAGAGTTTTAGGGGGATCCCATTCCAAATGCCTTTGGGCAGGGTGAAAAAAGAAGCAAGCAAGTAGGTGTGCTTGAGGATATCCCTGCAGATGTCTTAGTAGGGAATGATTTTGATAATGCAGTACCTTGTGTGCATTCAGTGAGACACAGTCAGGCTTGGAGACAGGCATGTGGGTCAGGTTGCCGGGGGGGGGGCAGACAGATCACACACCTGAAGCCAGGACTGGTGATGTGACTACTTCAGTGAGGGAGCTACCCTGTAGCAGTGAGACTGAAGATGAACCACAGCTGCTGTTGGCTACTAATGCCCCCTTTGACAGAGTGACTGCAAGGGCAGAGGTGAGTAGTAGTACCTAAACTGACAGTGAGGCATTGTTGTCAGAAGAGATCAGACTTCCTGTAGAAGGAGAGCTGGGAAGGGTTACAAAGAGAGAGCTGAGACAGGCTCAGCTCTCAGACTTTACACTAGAAGGCTTGAGGGAGGTAGCTAGGGAGGCACCTGATTCTCAAGGAAAAGGGGAATTGGTATGCTGGAACAACAGGTTACTGTAGAGAGCGGTACCCTGAGGGAGGCCTAGAAGGTGAGGTAATACAGCAGTTGGTAGTGCCCAAAGCCTACCATCTGGCACTTCTTGCCATAGCCCATGACATTCACTTTGTAGGTCATATGGACAAAGTGTACCAAGAGACATTTTATGCAGAACTTTTATTGGACTGAGTTTTCCAGAGAGGTAACAGAGTACTGCAGGACCTGTGAGCAGTGCTAAAAAGTAGGTAAGGCAGGAGACAAGGTCAAGGCTCCTTTGATGCCTTTGCCTGTGACAGAGGAGTCAATTCAGAGGGTAGCTATAGATATTGTGGGGCCTCTGAGCACCCCACATTGCCCAGAGAAAAAGTATATCCTAGTGGTAGTAGAATATTCTACTAGATACTCTGAGGCAGTGGCTCTGTCCTCCATCAAGGCAGAGAAGGTGGCAAATGCTTTGCTAGAGATTTTCAGCAAGGTAGATTTCCCAAGAGAAATACTGACTGACAAAGGTGCCAGTTTCATGTCAGACCTGCTGACTTGCTTGTGGGTGCACTGTGGAGTGAAGCACCTAAAGACCACCCCCACACTAATGAACATGTGGAGATGTTAAACTATACACTAATGGCCATGCTACAAGCATTTGCAGATCAGTTTAAGAGAGAGTGGGACAAATATTTTCCCCATCTGTTGGTTGCTTATAGAGTGGTATCCCAGGAATCCACAGGTTTCTCATCCTTTGAGTTGCTGTATGGGCATAGGGTGAGGGGATCTCTAGATTTGATTCATGATGAGTGGGAGGGTGAGTGTCAATCCCACAGAGAGTCTCTTGTGGTATATGTCCTAAACTTTAGGACAAGGCTTAGGGAGCTATTGGGCTTGGCCCAGGAGAATCTATCAGGAGCTCAACAGAAGAAAAAGGTGTGGTATGACAGCGATGCTTGAGCCAGAGAGTATGCTGGAGTGATGCAGGTGATTCTGATTCCTGTCATACACAATAAACTGCAGGTAGCATGGGATGGACCCTTTAAGGTGGTAAGGAACGTCAGTGATGTTAACTACATAGTAGAACTGCTAGGCAGGAGACAGGGGCACAGACTGTACCACATTAACATGATGAAGCCTTACCTTGAAAGGGAGGCCCTTGTGCTGATTATTTGCTGTAGAAGGCAAGAGGAGTCTGAGGGGGATCTGTGACTACAGCAAGCCAGCCAGCAAAATCCCAAGTTATTATGGTGGAGCTTAGGGTTGCAGGCATATGATATGACAGTGCAACACTGTAGTGGGGTCAGCAATGCAAAGGCATATGGAATTTCAAGATAGGGAATGGGGTAACATATTCCCAGACAGGCTAATTTTTCTCAAGCCATTTTTCAAGGGTCACTTGAAAAATGGTTGAGTCTTCAAGGGGGAGGGGTGATAATAGGAGGTACTGACAGCCAGGCCAAGGACAAGTAGGGCATTCGATATAAGACTAGTGCCAGCATAGATAGCTGGAATTTTATAAACAATTGTATGTCATTAGTATACCAACCTGTTCTGTACAGATGCTTGTGCCGAAAATGTATTTGTGAGCTTTGCTTGTATTAATTGTGTCAAAATGTATCAACAGTGCACCCCGCTGAAATGAACAGAAATGTGCATGTATTATGGCAACTGAATTAAATGTATATGTTTTAATTGAGGACACTGGCTCAGCAATGGTTAACCAGCTGTCTTATTTTAAGAAGAATAAGTGAAATGTAAATGAGCTGTTAAATCATTAAATGGTACCCCAAAGTTCTGAGTAGGTTCAGAGTTGGTAGGTCTGGGAGCAGCCATTATCTGTTAGCTTTTGTAAAGAAATGGAGAAGTGTTGTAAATGCTTCTGGCTACAGGCATTGCAATAAAAGCTCTAAATGTGTATTGCAGCAGTCTGCTAAATTCCTGTCTCAAACTTCAAAAGGAGATATTGTGGGAATTTAGAGACAGGTGACCAGATGAGGTCATTTGCAAGTCATCTTGGATATTATGTTTTACAGGGAATAATCTCAGAATATAGAGTATTCTGTTTGGGGCCTGACTAGAAAGACTGCTCATGCATTTCATCTTGCCTTGCCCAAGTATAATTGTTAGGAAACAGTAAAATTCTGTTAGATTCAGTCAGGAGTATAGTGAAGCTTAGTTTAGATATTTTTCTTTATTTGTCTGACTCTGTCCATCAGTGTTCTTTTCAATATTTCCTGTGATTTGAATTCTGTGGTTTACTGTAAATATACATTCAGTATTTTCATGTACTTTCATTATTTATTATTAAATATATTTAAACTTTTCATTGTGGTTGGTTCTTTTTAGAAAGTATTAACCTTTGACAGTACTTATATGCATTTGGTGACATTGTGTGGGCCACTCAAGAAGGCCTGGCTGTCTTGGCAACCTCCTACCATTTGCATTAGTATTTATATTAAACAGTATAATTGGACTCCCTTGTTTTAAGAGACTTATGGCACTGAATGGTGGCAGTAATAACTACATTATAGTCTAGGCAAAGTTGGTATAGTGGGTAAACCTGTGCCAGCCTTTCCCATGTGTATGTGTCAGCTACATGGGGCAAGGGCATGAAGCACTGGTTTTACAGAGAGGGTGCTGGACGACTTGGCTTGGACACTCATATGAGGGCATAACCCTATGGATGTACAAGCAGGGAGTCTTACTGGTGACCTGGAGGGAGTCAGATATAGAGACATCAAGATCCTGGGCTGTGCGTGTTCCCTGTGTGCTCTTAAGGGAAACTGTACTTGATGCAGAGAGGTCTGCATCTGGAAATACTGAGTGCATCCATTTGTATTCCAAGTGCACATCTCTCTCCAGTATCAGTGGTGAGGATTCAGGCTCCTTGATTGCTGGCCCAAAGTGGGGATGACACATAGTGGTGCCCATCACATATTAGCAGCAGTGGTGGGTGTCACAGTTATTGTATAAAAACAAGCTTAGAGCAGCTACTTTGTACATTAAACAGCATGACTATAAAATCTTAGTACAATCTAACCTAGTCAATTTTCAAAGTCCAGGGACCACTCAAGGAGATTTCTATATAATGCAGTCCAAGACCTATACTCGCCCACATAAAATACAGGTCAGACAATATGGATATGCAATTTGCAAATGTCTCCATAGCCAGCTTGGTAGATATGGGCATCCTGAATCAATGTAGCAATTGCCTCATGCTTACAGACAAGCATTTAATCCTTAGAGAGAGAAACACAGCATGAGAGAGTGACATAGACACAATTTCATTGGAGGAGATCTCACATACAAACATAGGCTTATAGGTTCATATGTGTTTACTAGGCTAACAACCACAAGGTCCTTTTAAAGCCTAGCCATGCATCTCAAATCTCTGACAAGATCTGGTACCCTTGATAAGTGTAAGCAGGAGCGTGGGAGGTGAATCATTTACAAACAGTGGCCTGGGAGAGGAATCATTTACAGGCTGCCTGTGTTCATTACAGACAAAGTGCCACACCAGGGATGAATTTCCTGTTCTCCATCTAACTGTCCAAGTTACACTTGAATTGGGATAGGGATGAACTTTGTTTCACATGGATGGGGAGCCTATTTCAGAGGAAGGATAGTCTCTGGGATACATATTTGTCCAAATGTTTCTCCAGCAGGTCCTATTCATATCATAGGCAAGGTGTAAGTCTTTAGAATGGGAGATTTAGGTATTGTTTGTTTTGTAGAAATGCAGGACATCCATCAGAGTGGGGTCTAACAATGCCTTGTATGCCAAGCATACCTCTTCAATCAACAGCTTGTAGGAGACAGAATGCAGGAATAGGGTGGTGAGGTGGTCTGCATAGGACATGTTACTTACACCCTGTATTCTTTTAATGAGGAACCTCTGTGGATGTTATTGGATATGCAAGGTTAGGTAGATATCAAAAAGAGCTTTTTACTCAATGATAGGTATGATAAACGCCAAATACAGTACAACAATGACTTCCTTGGACCTAGATGCCATACCTTTTGTATATAAGTTGCACAGCATAGAATGATTCCCACACTACTGTAGACATGTGATTGTCAAAGGCTAGGATACTGTCTATGTGTGTCCCCAGGTCCCTAACTATTGTGTCAACTCTTATGGGTGTTTTGTCAACATGATAGTTACCAGAGGTGGATAGCTTCCTGAATGATACCATTATGCATTTCTCAGCATTTAGTTTTAGTCTGGAGTTCTAAAACCAGTCATTTGTCTGTTTTAGCCCTTCTTGGAGAACATTTGTGTTAGTGGGTGATTCAATGACAGCTCCTAATTTTCAATCGTCTTCAAATTTAGCCAGCCAGAGGCCATTGACACTGGGGTTGATGTCCCAGAAGTAAATGCCAAAAAAGACAGGTCCCAGGAATGATCCCTGAGGGACTTTGCTTGTCACTGGCCTTTTTGTAGAGGCAGGCTTCCGAATGCTAACTTCCTGGGTCCTGACTGTGAGCCAGTTGGCTATCCACCAGATGACATAAGGGTTTGTACCTGATCTCTTAAGGTTGTCAACAATGCTCAAATGAAATATTGTGTCAAATGCCTTGACCAGGTTACGGTAGGCAATGTGAACCATTTTGCCCTCATCTATTGATTTGGTGACCTTCTCAAAGAAATCCACCACACTGAGTAGGTATGACCTGCACTTGATGAAACCAAATTGGGTTTACCCTAGTTTCTGGATGATTTATATGTCATTATTGATCAGTTCCATGATAATTCTTTCTATGACTTTGTACAACAGACTAGTGGGACTTATGGGTCTGTAGTTTCCAGGGTCTGTAGATGGCCCACCTTTATAAAGAGGGTGACTATTACCATTCCCCATATGTGAGACACGAAGCCTGTTTGAAGGCTACAGTTAAATAGCAATTACAGAGTGCCTAACAGGTCATGTTTCAGGCTATTTAAAAGGCATCATGGGATACTGTCAGGTTCCATTGATGCAGTATTCTTGGCCTTAGTGAGAGCTTTATTGACCTGTTCCCTAGTGATAGCAGGAGGAGTTCTATTTGACGGTATTTCATGAGGGAAAGTTGAGTGGGAGAGAGGGGTAAAGTTGGGGCTGAATTTGTTGGCCAGTAGGTTTGCTTTATCTTCTGGCTTAGTATAGGTGACTCCATTTACAATGATCTCTGCACACAATTGTGTATTGCCTCTGAGTATGTGGCTTTGGTAGACTTTATTTGCCTTCTGAGTTGTTTGTTTAGTTTTATGAGAGTGCTTTTTATCCTGCCGGACGCTGCACCTCCTAATTTTGCTATGATATTCTTCATTCTGTTATACAGCCTATTGATGATGTGATTCTACCAGGACGTCTTGTTTTTTGAGTTAATGCTGTACTTTTTCCTGGTAGGTACAGCTGCCTCAATGCAGCTATAACATGCATGTATAGGGTTTCTGTGAACAGTTCTGTGTAGGCAGCAGAGTTCTCAGAGCTTATGTGGGCTTAAAATGTTGCCAGGATATCACTTAATAGTAGGAAGTTAGCCTTAAAGTACTGAGTATTACATGATTAGCTGGAGCTCCAGGTTTTATTTGTACTTCAAAGGAGACCATTCTGTGTTTTTTTTTTTTTTACCAGAGAAGACGTTCCACTAGGGGGTGTACAGCACTCTCCCATATTAGTGAGGACTGGGTGCAGTATGGTTATACCCCTGAATGATGAATTGACAAACCAGTCCAGGGAGTTTGTGTTTACAAAATCAAGCAATCTCTGTGCATGTGCATTTCATGTTGTATATGATTCCAAAGTTCTCAAGAACACACACACACTATATCCATCATACACATAGACCAACTTATGCTGTGGCACTAAAAAGCAATCTTTCCAAACCTCAAATATATCCTAAGCCTATAAACATCAAGGCCCATCCTCCGCAATCTCTAAAGCATTTACTAAATGCAACACAAAGTACCACACACACTCTCCTGCACCCAGTGGTGCCCTAACAGTAAAGACCATAAGGTAAGCAAACTCATTACACATGACTCTATCATGGGAACTCCATTGTGTAACACACAGCTGTCCCACTCATGATGCTGAACAAGGAGAAGATAATGGTTAGTTGTTTATCTGGAGCCTGGATCTGCCAAGTTACATAAGCACTCAAGTCACTACAGCACACGTACCAGTATGATTCTATCATAGACCATGTGGATGTTAATTACCTGAAACATTCTTCTGTGGACAATATGAAGAAAGGCATTATTGAATGAATATTCCTTTCAATGAGCAGCAGTCTATCTTCGCCAAATATGGTGCCACAGCATGAACAAAAGATGACTAACTTCAATAATTGGCTTAGTTTCTCGTGTCTTTCCAGGGGGATTTAATACTTGTTAGCATGAGAAGACATGATCAACAAACCATGTTGCTTTGCAAAGGATGGTCTGCAACTGTCTCCCTTAGGCTTCCAAATATTGGCTAAAACTTTATCCACCCCTTAGAGCTTTGTGTTAGGCAATACCAAATTGACAAGGGTTCCTATTACGTTGTCAAATTTTTACAACTTCGAACGTCATATGGTTGACCCTATATGTTCAAAGTTGTAAAATTTCAAAAATGTAAAAAAAAAAAAAAAAAAAAAAGAAAAAAGAAAAAACTTACTGGACTGTTGTAAGCAGGGGACAAGCCACCCTGCACCCCCCCATACCCCCTACTCTTTAACTATACCAACTCCAAGACAGCACTATAATGCAGTACAGTGCGGAAAGGGAAGATTTCCCTTAGCTACGCTACACTGTAGTGTGATATCGGAGTTGGCATATTTAAAGAGCAGGGGGTGTGGGGGTTGCAGGGGGGGCTTACCCCCATGCTTACAACAATTAGGAAACTATTTTCTTTTTTTCTTTTTATTTTTTAGGTATTCGAAGTTTTACAACATCGAACATATGGGTTCGACCATATGACGTTTGAAGTTGTAAAACTTCGATAAGGTAATAGGAACCCATTGACAAACCTACTGACATAGCAAATAAAACACAAAGAAACCTAAAGGTGTTACTACTCAATGCTAGGACCCTAAACAAGAAACTCCACACCCTACAGGTCCTCACTCTACAATACTTGTGCCGTTACTGATATATGGTTTGAATCCACAGAACGTACTCTGGCAGTGTAAAGCTTCCATGCTTTCCACATATTTAGACCATCAGCTGCACAGACAAGGCCAAAATGTGGAGGAGTCTCAATCTATATTTGCAACAAGCATAATTCCTTTTTGGTTAAACATGATGATGCCCTGGAATTTATCCACGTGGCAATCATTTTAGTAAAAGTTCCATACCAAAATCAATTAAGCTCTAGGTCACCCTCTATGTCCCTAGAATCCCATACCTCATACCTATACCTTCTGTAGACACTCACCATTAAACTAAGTGCCCTGTTCATAGGAGAATATAACCACACTTCTATAGACTGGGAAACATACACTGCCTCATACGCTGAGGCACAATTCCTGGACTTAGTTAACATGGAATCCCTTCACCAGATTGTGCACATTCAACCAGAGGTTCAAACATATTTGACTTGGTATTCACCAATATGGGAGAACACGGCACTCTCCACCACTGCGCGGGCACGCACACACACACACGCATGCACACACACACACACACACACACACACACACACACACACACACACACACACACACACACACACACACACACACATGCATCACGTCCTCACTGGTGAGATTGAACCACAAAACTGTCTCCTTTGAAATGAAAATCAACTTGGTAACCCAGTAAACCCTGTAACAGTTAGGAACTATTCAAAAGCAAACTACAATCTATTAAGTGATAGCTTGTCAAAATGTAATGCCTCTCCCAAACCCAAGTTCACAGCAACATATGTGGAATTATTCACAGAGATCCTGTACAACCACGTAAATGGCCATGCAGAGGCTGCTGCAGCTACTGGAAGTAAGCCCAAAACAAACTCTAAAACCAAATCACACTGTTGTAATCCTAACTTTAACAAGGTATTTAACAAAAGGAAAAAAATCAGAAACAACAACTCCAATAATGATAGGAGCTCTCTGATTAAACTAATTTGGAACTATGAGGACTAAAGTCAAACAAGGACAATTATGAAGTCAAGATAGCCTTATTGGCTAAAGACAACCACAAGGCCTTTGACAGCTATGTCCAAAACCTCAAAAGCAGCACACATCAGGGTGCTAATCTGGTGGTAAGTGGTGTTACCTTCTCTGAGTAAAGTGACATAGCAAATTTGTTGGCTGACAAATTCAGTTAAAACTTCCCTCCAACCACCCTTCTGTTGCCCCATTAAATACTACTAGTATAACTCACCTCCCAACTATTTACAGGGAGAAAGTCATGGCAGCACACATTAAGGCCAAAATCACAGCCTCAATGAGCCCTGAAAATATCCCAGGATGCCTCTTAAATAGCATGAAACATGACCCATCAGGTCCATAACAGTCACTTTTCAACTATAGCCTCAAAGCAGGCTTTATACCATGAGAATGGATGACTACAATGGTTATCCCACTTCACAAGCATGGACCATGGACCATCAACCAGCCTCAGAAACTACAGACCCATTAGTTTGACTTGTCCATACAACTAGCAACATTAAGAAAATCAAGACCACTGGTTCAGACCCAAAAGTATTTTATTCTCTAGCGCCTCGGTACAAAACCTTCCAGGAGTTACAAAATTCAGCTAAAAATGTGCTACCTTTTATACAAAAAACACAAACTCAATCAATAATACAATCAAACAATTAAATAAAATACTTTCAATTAACCCATCTCTTCAGTCCCATAGAGACCAAAGTATCATATTTAAGAATAAAGACAGACTATTTGTATAACATTTTTTCTTTCAAAAGAATTTCATCATCATTTTCAAGAAATACTTGCGCTAAAATACAACCTTAAAGCATAGAAAAATCACTGCCATGCAAATCTCTGAAATGACATGCCAAAATCGTCTTCCTTTTGAATTTTTGTATCCCTGATATGTTCCAATAACCTCGCTTTAAAACTTATTTTTGTTTCACCAATATAAAAGAAATCACACGGGCATCATAAGTCATAAATAACCCCCTTGCTGTTACTTGAAAAATGTCCTCTTGGCACATATTTAATTTTATTAATATATTCAGAGGAACATATTATATATTTGCAAATAGAACAACTGTTGCATTTCTAAGTGCCCATAGATGTTTGACAAACACTTAAGTTACTTTTTGGTAAGACAAAATTTCCATGAACAAGCATGTCCTTTAAGCGTCTTCCCCATTTGTATGATATCATAAGGTGCTTGCTCAAAATTTTATTCAAATCCCCATCTTTGTGGAGAAAATTCCAATAATATCTTACAATACTACTAACTCCTTCACTTTGAATGTTATATGTGGTAACAAATTACATGTTCATTCTTGTTTCCACCATTCTCTCTACCCCCCATTGACCCACAAGCTATCACTAACACGTTTTTTTGATTTTAACACAAAACATTTTTGCTTAGCTTCTTCTATTGATTTCCTACTATAACCGCTATTATAAAACTTAATAGAAGTGTTATATATTTCTTCCAACAAATTTGTCTCAACATTACATATTCTAGATAATCTTAAAAATTCACCATATGGCAAAGATGATAAAACATGGGGGAGGATGTCAACTAGTAGCATACAGGTACTGGCTTCCATCCAAGAATTTCCTATGTACCCCAGTACAGTTTTGCCATTACCCAATCTCTTAAGTGTCAGATCCAGATAAGAGGGCTGGGTTCCATATTGTAGCCCATCAAAAGACAAATTGAATGTATTTTGTTGTAAATCAGCAGCAAAGTGCAAAATGTCACTCTTACCCCCTTCACATATAAAAATTACATCATTTATAAAACAAAAATAATATTTTATATAATTCTTAACAAAATTATATTTATACAAACATACTAATTCAAAATAAGTCATGAATAAGGTTGCATACATGGGGCAAATGATGCCCCCATGGATGTTCCCTGTTTTTGCCTAAACATTTCATTATCATGTGTAAAAAAATTATTACATAAACAAAATAAACCAAATAATTTGTTAAGGGGCTATCCCCCAAATAATATATTATAGCATGAAGTTCATCCTTATGATGGATTGATGTATAAAAACTTTTAACATCCAATGTTATCCAATACATGTTTTACTCCACTTAACACGAGAAATCTTATCCAAAAATTCAAAACTATCCTTAATATAGGATGGAATTTTCAAGACATATGGTAAAAAAATATTACATAACAAAAGCCCAACTCCATGTAAGAAATATTTGCAAGCTGAAATAATGGGACATCCTAGTGGGTTATTCATTTTGTGCAGTTTAAGCAAACAAAAAAATGGAGCTAGAATATAACTTTCACTATTAATTTTTTATGTACTTCATCATCTGTAAAATACCCTATCCTCACACCTCTTTGTAGCAGTTCTTGAAACTTAGTTGTAGCTTGTTTATAACTTTTCATGTCACTATTTTCATATACATCTTTGTTCTGTATATGCTCCAAGCACATTTTGTGATACTGATGAAAATGCATTACTACTATTTTATTTCCCTTATCCGATAGCTTTATAATTAAATCCCTTCTTTCTTGCAGTTCTTTTAGGGCTTTCCACTCTCTTAATGTCAAATTATAACAAATATTGTTCTTATTATATAACAACTTAACATACATTTCATTCATGGCAAATTTTAACACTGAATTAAAATGTATAATTTTTTCATTAAAATAGGGGGGATATATATCTGCTTTTCATAGGCACAACAGAAGTGTCAATAGAACAATAAGCATTATTTTCCACATGTTCCATAGACATATTCAAATATGAAAAACAAGAATGAAAACTTTCTTCCACAGAAACATCAGCACATGAAAACTTAACATCACCATTATAAAAACCTTAAGGTGCAACTTAACAAAACAGAAAATTTCCTGGTTTAAAATATGTTTCCTAGGTAGCACAGTAGGGACATATTTCAGCCCCAAATTCAAAACAGCAAATTGTTCCTCTGACAAAATACATCCAGAGATATGTACAACCATATTACAGTTAATATTAACAAAGTCATTGCCACCTGCCTCTTTTGTTGTTAAAATGCCGTGGTGCTGTTGTCGAAAATTTCCAGACCCATTACCACTGCTGTAGAAGCCATTTTGTTTTCTTTTTCAATTAAATTGCTCCCTATCATTCTCTCCTTCCCTCCAAAACCGGTGTTCATGTTCCTCCAGTTGTTTAGCTGCTGGCAAAGCCGGATAATCATGCTAGTCACTTTCTAGGCCACCATTGTGGTCTGTTTCTTCTCAGGAATCAAAAGAAACTTAAAGAGGATTTATTAAAACTTCCCCTATTATGTCATCCCTTCCCATGTCGCTGTTTAGTTGAAGACACAAAGGCTCATCCATTTTCATAGTCTCTAATGTCCCTTAAAAGTTTCATTTTTTTTTATATTCCACTACATCTTTTTTTAATGAATTTAACTTCATATTTAAATTCTCCATCAAATAATTTATACTAGTGGAATATAGAGAACTGGAAATCTTTAAAGATGAGGACTGCAGTTCTTGCTTAAGTTTTTGTTGTATAAGTTGGTCATGTTCAAGCAAAATAGCAAGCCAGTCTATAACACATCTGTGGGCTGCTGCAACCCAGCATTCTTTAAATACTTTATCAGAATCACATTGCACATCAAAAGATTCACTCTGGCTCTTTATAAACCGAAGACCTCTAGGTGTAACATTCAACTCCATATATCTTTTTAAGCCCAGAATGTTAAAATGTACCTTAGTTTCCTTTTGCAGAAACATTTCAAATTTATCACACAGTTCTCTAATACCCAAAGGGACAGAACTGGGCACCTGTCCCACAACAGAAAAGGGATTATTCACATGTTTCTGTCTCTCCTCAATACACCAATCAAACAGCTGGGCAAAACTGGAAGTACCATGGTTATTTTCACCAGTAGGAATCTGTGAAGCCTGGATATATTGTTCCATTGTTCTCTGTGACCCAGATGAATGTCCAGAAACACCAGCAGCACCCAGTATAGGCAGAGAATCTTCTCCAAAAATGTGTGGAATGTCTCTCTCGGGGTCTGAAGCCATAAAGACAACTAGTCCATACAACTAGCAACAATAAGAAAATCAAGACCACTGGTTCAGACCCAAAAATATTTTATTCTCTAGATCATCAGTACAAAACCTTCCAGGAGTTACAACATTCAGCTAAAAATATGCTACCTTTTATAGAAAAAAAACACAAACTCAATCAATAATACAATCAAACAAATAAATAAAATACTTCCAATTAACCTCTCCACTCAGTCCCATAGGGACCACAGTATCATATTTAATTTGACTTGTCTAATATACAAATGTATGGAACAAATTATTGTGAAAATGATCAACAGACATAGGTAACCTTTAGACACTGGAAATCAAAAACACTGGACCAATGATTAAAGACACCAAAATAATTTCCACTCTTTAATTGGCACCAAGGACTACAAAACATAAACGCTCACAATGAATTATATGTGTTTTAGTCTGAGAACCTCCCAGACTTCATCAGATGAAATACAAGGCAAAAACACACATTTAAATAAAAACCCACCTTACAATCAATCAAGCCCTGGTTAAAAATTTAAAAAGACATGCACCACAACAGTGAACAATGTTGCTAGATATAAAACTGTATGGAAATATATAAAAACACATAGACCTCCAGAGAAAACATTATAAAATGCGTTCTAATAAAATACATATATTTCTTTAAAAAATGATAAAATACAAGTCTGCAAGCAACAAATTACAATTTAGCAGATCTTAACTTTAATAAAGGAAGTAAGGAAATATGATCATTAAGACCTGGATATTTATTGGCCTCCAGGACTATTTGCCAGTCAGTTTCCCTGAACTCTAATCTAGTTTCCCAGGGCCCCCCTCATGTCCCTGGGTAACATTTCTATAACAAAAAACTTACAATTGGCCCCCTCATATTGTAATGTATGCCTAAATAGTGCATTCTTGGGGTTACATTTTTAATATCATTAAAATGCTCATATATTCAACATTTAAATTGCCTCTCAGTTTTCCCCATATAAAATCCATCACAATGGTCATACAGGGGCAGATACACTATACCAGAGGTATTACAATTAGTGTATGTCCTAGCAATCAACTTTTTACATCTTGCCCGAATAAAAACACTGTCATCATGAAAGATGTGCGGACACTGATGGCAGGCTCCACATCTAAAGGTGCCAACGTTTCTGTGGGAAAAAAATGGCCTATAATTACTTTGTCCAACAATTTTTTTATATTATGTCCCTTCCTAAAAATTACTTTTAAGGGTTGATCCTTAAAAATATCCAGGTCAGTAAATTCAACAAATTTGTTCCATTCCTTCTCATGTATACCTTTAATAAGATAGGCATCACCACTAAAATTTGTAACAAAGGCTCTGTTAAAATGCAGATCAGCAACCTCATCTACTGCCTTTTTACATAGAGTAAGAGAACCAGATCCTAATATTGGGGGGTATTTTTCCTGTCTACCAGTGCAAACGTCTTCTTTAACATCCATAATCAAAGTTTTGGGGTAACCGCTTTCATCAAACATCTTTTCTATAAGATCACATTCAAGATGGAAATCCTCTTCCAGTTAGGTCATACATCTGGCCTTGACAAATTGGCCGTTAATAATATCTCTCTGCTGAAAAGCAGGATGTGCACTGAAATACCAAATATAGGAATTCGAAAAAGTTTTCTTTCTATAAATTTTAGATTTAAACCCCCCTGTATTTTATATATAGATACATCCAAATAATTCATAGAATCAAAGGAAACCTGGTGTGTAAAATACAAAAAGGTGGTTGTTTGTGATAAATATCCCATGAACTATTCCAGCCATAAAGACAACTAGTCCATACAACTAGCAAGAATAAGAAAATCAAGACCACTGGTTCAGCCCCAAAAGTATTTTATTCTCTAGAGAATCAGTACAAAACCTTACAGGAGTTACAAAATTCAGCTAAAATGTGCTACCTTTTATACAAAAAAACACAAACTCAATCAATCAATAATACAATCAAACAATTAAATAAAATACTTCCAATTAACCTCTCCATTCAATCCCATAGGGACCAAAGTATCATATTTAGTTTTACTTGTCTAATATACAAAGGTATAGAACAAATTATTGTGAAAATGATCAACAGACATAGGTAACCTTTAGACACTGGACCTAATCCAGTTTGCTTTATCAAAGGAAGGTCAGGATTGGTGATACCACCTCTATTAAGAGACTGGCCACTAGTAGGGTACCTCAGGGCTCTATGATGGGATTACTCCTATTTGGCATATACTTCCTCAAGGTAAAGGCTAATGTCTAGGGCCTTTGGCTGACCAAGTTTGCAGATGACTGCAAATTGGGAGCTTTCATAGGTTCCAACCATGACACAAACATCTTACAGTAGGGTCTAACACAAACAAATTACTGGTGCCAAAGTCACAGATTAGAACTCAATGCCAAGAAATGCCTTATAGTGCATTTTGAAAAAAACTGTCACTTAGGCTTATTACTCCATCAATAAGAAACCCCTAACACTTGACCAGCAGTCAAGGATCTGTAAACATATATAGACAGTAATCCAGTCTTTGACCAACATGTGGACATGCTAGTAAGAAAATTGTTCCATGTCACCCAATGTATAAGAATAGGCATGGCATCCTGATGCAATTAACTTATAGTGCCACTTTATTCTGGCCCTATTAGACCCATAATTCAGTATAATGCCCCCTTTGGTATGTACCTAAGCAGATGTATGCAATAGGTGGAACATCCACAAAGGTTCCTTACCAGGAGAATCTAGTTTATAAAAACATTGTTCTGTATGGACCACCTTTTAAAACCTTATCTCTATACTCTGACTCCTACAGGTTATTGAAAGGAGATATATGCCTGACATTACAAGGCATCCTTGGATCCAGCTCTGATGGATCTTTTGCACATCCTCAAAATTAACGGCATTAGAACCACTAGATCCAAGGTTTTAAATTTTGCTTCTGGCATAAATAAGACATGTTGATGAGATAGATGTGTGTCTCAGAGTATCCCCATGCTCTGGAACCAGCTCCCTCATCCATGTGAAGCAGAAACATAGAAAAAAGGATTAGTCCAGATAAAATCACTTTAGCTAGTATATCTAGGAGACTCTCTCTGTCTGTCTCTCTTTCTCTCGGTCCCACTGCGGGACAATATCAGACAGAAATTCTTCCAGTTCTGCTAGCTAAAATAATTTTATCTGGACTAATCCTCTGTACTCTGATTGTTGTTAGTTTTATCACCATCTGGGCCATAGGTGGGATCCAGACTTCACCTGAGCTCTCTGGATTACCACTGTTTTCATCCATATGAGGCAGATCCATCCTTAAACCTATTTAAGTATAACCTTAACCAATGGATCAAAATCAGAAATTCACCCCAGGTCTGGCCCCCAGGTCTCTGATAAACAGAGGTAAACAGTAATGCCAAAACTAGCATATCTACCCCAAATAAGTTCCAGAAACTTCGTAACATACCCCTCCTAATAAAAACCCAAGATACATAGGGACGGAGTTGGGTTGGAATCCATAACTGATCTTATAAAGGTCCTGATGATCATTAGCCTAGCATGTACCTATGAACCAATAAACTCTCACTCCTTGCTGCTTTACTGTGACCTCACACACACACACACACACACACACACACACACACACACACACACACACACACACACACACACACACACACACACTGAAGTCAGCATTATGAGAATTTAGCATCTTAAATCAACAAAAGAATGTTTGATATTTTGACCATTCAACCAAATAAAATGCAATTATATACACTATGTGAGTGTGTGTGTGTATACATATGTGCATATATATAATATACATAATGTGTTTTATATATATATATATATATATATATATATATATATATATATATATATACATACACATACTGGTACACTTATTGTAAACAGCAAAATATTGACAGCAAAAATATCAACGAAAAACAACTAAACTCAAGAACATCAAACTATAAGATTTTGATGAAATCTAACCACATCCAATAAAACAATGTTTTTGCAAGGAGGCAAGATCTCCTGAAACCTTAACACTTCCAGACAATTATATACACCAACTATGAGGCCACATAACAGAGGGTAATGGGCATATACCCTTCCCTAATATAACTTTAATTTTATGTTTAGATATGCTTACTTTTAGATATTTTTCTGTCAATATTATGCTGTTTAGATTATGCTAAGTATACTAGTCTGTGTGTTTGTATGTGTATTTATATATATAGAGTGTATTTTTCATTGAATACTTTTTTCATTATCCAGGAAAAGAAACCCTTATGTGTGGTTGAAAATCAGCTGAACACACATGTTGGCTTTTTAAATGAGTATAATGTCATGGTACAGTCTGTATCATGGAATTTGCCCTTCCCCCACTGTAGTACCATCTTGGAGTTAGTATTTATAATTAGCAGGTGCAATGGGTGGCACAGGGGGATTGCCTACTTGCAAAAAAAAAAAAATTTTTACTTGTTTTTTCATTCAGCTGGTGGTCAACCATTTGTGCTTGATCTCTTGTCTTTGATGATTTGTTTTTTTGAAATACAGATATGCTATGTTAAAATATCGAAGCCTCAAAATATCAAAGCTCATAATATCAAAATGTAAAATCTATGCACTCCCCAGACCCTCTGAGTGTAGAAAGGGCAAATTCCAAGTCTTCAAAAATTTGAGTGATGTTTTTTACCAGCAACAACTTTTAGATATTTTGAGTTTAAATCAGATGAATGTTTTCTATACACACACACACACACACATATATATATATATATATATATATATATATATATATATATGTGTGTGTGTATAGTTATATATCTACATATGTATATATGTATATATATATATATATATATATAGATATAGATATATATATATAGATATATATATATAGATATATAGGTAAATAGATACATGTACAGACTATGGGTCTATATTAGTTCGCCAAAATGGTATTCCGGTGAACATCTATTCAGCGACCTCTAATCAGCAGAAATTGCATCAGCAATTCACTGAATTTACTAAGGGCAATGAATTACTTGCATGAAGCACAATGAACCAACTTTTAGTTGACTCGAACCCACCCAAAAGGGGAGGGACTTCACCCCCCACACCCCCCTACCTATACCAACTCCAAGATCGCACTACAGTGGAGAAAAGGGAAAAGTTCTATAGTTGTCCATCATGCTTTGGGCAACTAATTCATTGCCCTTAGTGAATTCAGTGAATTGCTGAAGTGATTTTTGCTGATTATGGGTCGCTGAATAGGTGTTTGCCAGAATAACATTTCGGTGACCAAATATAGACCCCAGAGAACATGGATGTCTGGTAAGTGATATATGAAATATCTTATGCTATTTTACAGTCTAGGTTTACAAAATATTTTCTTTGATGAGCGGTGAAACCACATATCAGAAACTGTTTCCTAAAATTACTGTACTTCACTCAATCCAGATGTCCATGTATCTATTTATTTCTTAGGTTAGAGTACCTAATGGCTTTAATGTAGTACATTAAAATTTTAATATAAAAGTATAGGTGAAGTATCCCATTGACCTAGTCTAAGCTTTCATAGTCAGTATGAAGACAACCTCTGGATTCTTCAGAAAAGAGACTGCTGGCCTGGTGGGACTAACATGGTTATCAAAAAAAAGTTTTAACTGAGCAGGGCTTTAGGCAGCTTGCATTGTTTTTCATAAATTAAATGTCTTGTCAATGTTTTTCTATTAGTTTTCTGATTTCCTGTTATTTAAAGGCCAGCTTCATTTTTAACATAATTTATTGAGAGTAATGATAGATTATTTTTTATTCTTATTGTCATCCATTACAAGTTTTGATAACTGATTTGTCTAATCAGGATGAGACCCGCTTTCAGTGGAGGCCTGTGATCATTGTCTGGTTGATTTTGAGCACAGCTACCCATTAGGCAAATATACACTGACAGAATCAAATTCAGGGTTACAGGATGTAACTCATTAGTAGCTCATAAGCTTAACTCTGGTACTTAATTACCATTACCAAATTGTGGTCATACAAACATGAGGAATGGAAAAATCACCCAAAACAAAGTCACTGTCTGTGCACACTTGGAGAGCACTTCAACAGTGAATTCCTAGGGAAAGTAGTCACTGGTGTTTGTTTTTTTGTATGCTTTGTGATCTGGGCACCTGAAGCTTGAAGAAAAGAAATGCATTAACATGTAGAGAAAACATTTTCCCCAGATTATTGGAATCATCTTAGATAAACAGATCCTGATTCATTTTGCAGAGAATGTTGTGTTTCAATTGGTTAGGTGAGGCCAATGTTTTTTTTGTATCACTCTTTTTAACTTTTTTCTTTTCTTGTTATATAAATTAATTTTATTACTGGGCACTTGCTTCATTTTTCTTATTTTATGTATGTTTTATTAATAGTGTATGCCCTGATTAGACAAGGGACATTTTCAGAGTATGCCCAAGAGTATAGAATAGATACAAGAGTTGAACAATACAAATATTAAGGCAACATCACTGGTATAAACATAATATGTTTCACTATAACAGCATGCCAAGAAAGAGTATATACAGTAACAGGATATCAAGATTAAAGAATTTTTCAAGTATAATCGTAACATTAAAACTAATTCTAACTTCACAAACCTGACATTAGAAGTCATGCATTACCTTAAGAACACTTTACTTGATGCATTAGATAACTGTTATTTTGGGAGGTTAATTATATTGTGCATGTAGTATGTAAATGTACATTTTTACTTTGAAGTGAATTAGAGATACCGGCCATATTCAAAAAGACATAGCACCACTGCAAGCAGTAACTAGTGCAATGAAATTAGCATGAAGTGACTGCGACAGATTAAGCATGCACAATTAATTGCCAGCATAGTGCATTTATGTCAGGAGGCAACAAAGGTGTTTAATGAGACCGTGCAGATGCAATAATGCCATTACCCTTGCAGCTGGAATGACCGCGCTATGAATCCTATGGAAAAAATCAAACATGTGTCATATTCGATACTTTGTGCATTTAGGTGTGCATCAAAAAAAAACATAGCTGTGACATGGGCATTCTGTGCAGCCAATACATGGACACTACAGTAAAGTGCATGTCATTTTATATTATTAATGGGGAGGAAAGGGAAAGATAGTATAGGCTGAAATCACAAAGAACAAGGAGAGGAGCATATAAAAGGACAGGGAAGTAGGGTATACTATTTATGTGTACAAGGTCTCTTTTTTAAGAAGGATGCTAGAGGGGAACACAGTAAGGGGAGAGTGTGGGTAGAATGGAGGGTATGGTGAAGGTAGCAGAAGCAGACAGACAAATATATAATGTAGACTAAGGCTGCCAAATAAGGTAGTAAAACATTAGGTGGGATACAAATGGAGAGATGTGGGTAGGCAGAGGGTGGACATTTGGTGATGGGGAACATTTGTAATTTTATTTTGGAGGGACCCAACATTTCTTAAGACATGCTGATAAGTCTAAAGGGTTGGAAGGTCTTTTTGATTGCAGTACTATGGGAATCGTATATATTGCGATATGTTCACACTGTGAAGCTTTTTATGTAGGAATGATGAATAGAAAGTTTTTTAAAAGAATTAAAGAACATTTATATGTTATTAGGACTAAAGATTATAATAATGCCTTATATAAACATCTACAGATGTGTGGGTCCTCTAAGAAATTTTATTTTTCAGTATTGAAACAGGTATTTTTTGCTTGTAAAGGTGGAAATTTTAGGAAACAATTGGAAAGGATGGAAACATTGTGGCAATTAAAGGTGTAGGCTGATAAATTCCCAGGTATCAATGACATTATCAATATTAAATGTTTTTAGATGTTTATTTTTTTTTTTTAAATGGATTGCTAATTGTAGCATTTAGTATTTTTGGAATTGGCCATGTTTAATTGATTGATTCATTTAATCAGTGATGACTATATCGATAGTTTGTATAAAAGGTCATGAAGTGGTAAATGTTCATTGTGAAGAAGTCCAGTGTTGGATGAAAGTGCTAAATAAATTTCTTCTCCTAAGTGGGGTCTTGTTTGGGTAAATTTGTTTGAGTTTGTGGTTTGTTTGTTTTTTTTTTTTTGTTCACTTAGACCACATCAATCCATTTCTTGTTTTTAGGCTACTATATTTGTGTCTACACTGCTCACCAGAATGGGTGATGCTTCTGGTATCACAATACCATTGTAGGCTAATGTCATGCAATGATTTTGTACAAAGGCCCAAATATTCCAAACAGAAGATGCTGTAAGTGGTCTCTCTGCTGTACCATGTGAAAGCACCACCAAACTCAGTGCTTATCTGTTTTCCAGCTCTAAATTAGGAAAAATGGCAGCCTTGTGTGTACAGTAATATGTACTGGACATTATATAACACACACCAACATGCAGTTTGGTAATAACATTGCCCATTGACAGAAATATGATATAAACTGCCAATAGTGTAATAAAAGATTATACTAGTGTGGAAAGGCTTCACAGTGGTTGTGCATGTGTGCCCACCATATATGCCTTCCAAGCGCAAGAACACACAACCATTGTGGCACTGACCATAACCAATAATGCATCACATTAAGGGCACAATTCAGAGGCAGCCATGCTACATCACTTCATTATCATAATTGTTGTGCTATGTGGTCCATTCCAATGTAATAAAAATACAACCACCATATTTTAGAAGATCACATTACAGAGAATAACTCAGAATACAGATGATATAAGAGTGTACTGCCATTTAGGCAAACTGAAAGCAGGTTGGGGTACAGTAGTGGAACTTATTACTACAAGGACTATGCAAAGATGCATGGAAGTAACAGGCACAGTAGCAGAGCAGATGTGTGTTTGTGGAGTAACATCAGAAAGAGCAAGATGTGGGACTGAGATGTAGGGGGTGGAATCAACCTGAGAGGGCACAGAAGACAGGGCAGCTCGGGTTTCAGTCCTGCTAGTGGAGCTCAACCTGACAGGGCAGAAAAGGCTGCAGTGCTGTTGTAAAACTCAACCTGACAGGGCACAGAGAACACAGTTGAGCTTAATCACTGTCCTGCTGTGTACAGTTTGTAAAATGTTCCATATGCACATGGAATGCATGATTCTTCTTCTTCTTTTGTTTTTTTCCCGGTTAGGGGTTGCCACAGTGGATCACCTGTCCGCTCATGACTGGCAGTGGAGTTTTACAGTGTTGAGTTGCCAGCCCGGCGCCCAACCTTCCACAGAAGACACACACACACTCACACCTAGGGCCAATTTATAGTAGCCAATCCACCTGCAGCATGTCTTTGGGATGTGGGAGGAAACCGGAGCACCCGGAGGAAACCCACGCAACCACAGGGAGGACATGTAGACTCCACACAGAAGGCACCCCAGCCAAGGATCAAACCAGAGAACCTCTTGCTGTGAGGATGGAATGCATGATATACTACAGGAAATATGAGTCCTCCAGTACATCAGGTGCAGACTGTGCTATCAGCAGAAGTCTAATGTACAGCAAACATGGTTAATATGCCCACTGATGCTACATTGTGGCATATTCCTGCAATGGATTTATTATAGTAGCACACGGGGTTATAACAACCTGAAGGGCGCTGGGAACCATAGTGAGTCAATTGTCAGCTGACACGGACAGTCATGCTAATACACATTGACCTGCATGATAACCCACAGGTGTACATGGCTTTTCATGTAATCAAAGGAATGACAATGACAGCAAAAGTTCAGAACACAGGAGAGGGAGGTACAAGTACAGGTCCTATGCACACAAAGCATACATGTCCTTGAGATGGAAAAAGCAGGCATAGCCTTCCTTGACCAAATGGAGAGGGACTGATGCAGTACATAAAAGTGAATACAAGTAATAACACAAAAGTATTGGTGTGTTGGAGGATCAGTGATATGCTCCAGCATGTCAAGAACAAGACACAGGAAACAGCTAGAGACAATCCAAACACTAGGGATGACCACCAACATAGAGGCATCTCAAAGAGGTGGTGAAATTCCTGATATCCTTCACCAGGAAAATGAGAGCACTGTAATACCTGGAGGTGGCTTGGACATGGGAGTTGAGCTGGTGATGACTGCCCAAATGTTTCTAGGGGATGCACCAGGTGAGTGAAAACACGGCCCATTCTTATAGGACAGAGAAGTGCAACTGTGGAGAGTTTGCTCAAATGAACACATGATGATATCTGTCATCCAGGGACACTCGGGTGAAAAACTTTCAATCTGGATGACAAAATATCTATGTGCTTATAGGCTATATATACAATTGGAATGTAACAGTCTGCATGCTACATGGTTGTGGTTGCCTCAAGTATGGTCAGACATTGCCACAGGTATGTTATCTGTATGAGGATTCGGCACAACAGATCTGAACATGCCTGATGTCACTGGGTCCCACATGTCTGATAATGATGATGGCATCATGCACATGGCACCATCCAATAACACAGTGGCATTGCTACCAATGCTAAAAATTGAGGACACATTTACTTGACCCACAGCTGAATTGAAAGTGATGGCATCAGAGGCCTATGCTGCATCCAATCTGCCTGCACCCATTCTAGGGTAAAGGTGAGTAGCTGGCCATCAAAGCTTTAACTTCTGGGCATTCTTAAACCTAGGTGTTACCCTTGACATCAACTAGTGGATATGTAGGTCAATGATTTGTTCATACCATGTCAAAGATGGTGAGTGGGCATTGTGGCCTATGTGAAGAACTGTAACCACTTTAGGCACTGTTGTAAATCCTGGACTGCATGCAAAGTGACATGGTGTTTAGGGATCTGAAGCAGTCATGTTTATTGAGGATACTGTTGGTCTAGGTGACTGCCATTGGTGCAGCCATGAAGATGTAGACAACTGGTCACCATTTATTTGCTAGGGGATGGATGTGTATTGCGTGTTCACATGCCAGGTTTACATTGATGGTACACACTATTGTAGTGATGGCTTAATGATCCTCCCTATTCTAGGCTGCTTCAGCCTCTGGGCATGGATACTGATGGTCATTACCCATGCTCTTCTGGCACCATTGAGCAAGCCAATGAGTGTCCAACAGTTTAATGCCATCACAATCCCATGTAGCCCCACTAGGAGTAATACCTACCTGTGCCAACTCATTGAGTAACTGATGTCAGCACTCCACTGGAACATCAAAGGAAAGCTACACTAGGGTCCTTGTACATTCTTCTGGCATAGTACTTAGGGTTGCCACCTATCCATTTTTTTCAGAATATCCAGAAATCAAACCAATTGTCCCGTAGTATGGAAAACACTGTACAAACTTCAGTATTCTGTTTCAGAAAAAAGAAACAGACTTTTGGAGTTTGTTAAATTGGTGGATTTACCATGCTTTTTTACAGAAAAGCAAAGTAAACTGCCAGGAAGCAGGATCAGGAATGGAAAAAGAGGGCATTTCCCATCAGCTGATGTCATGAAAACTTCTCAAAATGGGTAGAACATGGACAGTAGAGGGTGCAGAATTGGGCGGGGTTATAGGTGATGCAAGGGGTGTGGCCTTGGTCTGGTTTTAGCCACAACAAAAGGTGGCAACCCTAATGGTACTCCATCCCATGGAAAGAATTCCTCTATTCTGACACTGTTGGGTCACATGGAACACCCAGTGTTTCACCCATGGAAGCTCCACAATAGTGCTAAAGGATGTGATCCCTTACTCTCCCAACCTCTTTGTTACGTCTGGGGCTATAGCATCCATCACAAGTGATATGTCCATCTATGACAGTAATGCTGTGCCCTGTGACTGTACTCTGTCACTATGCCCCATCAGTCCCAGTAATGGTGACTGCACCCTTCCACTCTACTGGCCATTGTGGATCTCATAATGTGTGATGCACAGCATGGCTATTCAATACACTTACCACATGGCTTAGGTGTATTATTGCATGCATCAGTTTTATTCTTGTTATTGTATCATAATCCACAGTTGTGGACCAAATGCCATCCCTTTTTCAATGCTGTGCCATATTGTGCCTGCCTCTGCCTCATGGTAGATACCGCTGCCAGTTCCTCTTATGACTTTTCATTAAGCTCCTCCACAGCTGCTGGCAGAGCTATGAGTGTCAACTCTGCAGAAATACCATATTGTAACTTCCTTTGTAGCACCATATTATATAGCATGATGCAGGCCATGAATATCTTGCAGGTCTCGAGAGTATTTTGCAGTGCACCACCACATGTATCTCAGCAGCAGAATCATGCCTTGAAAAGTCTGAATACATGTTTAACAATGGTATACATTTGCAACATTGCAATGTTATATATCATCACTGCAATGGTCTGAGAAATGCTGATGTGGGGATCATAAGTCACATTTCCAAGGCATATTCAGCATCACCTGCAACACACAACTATTATGAATGCCGTACTACATACATTCATGGGATCAGAATATCATGGACTCTTTGAGCAGCAATCTGTGTAGCTTTCAACTGGACAGCCTGTAGAATATCACCCCACATGAAACACTGGTCACCTATCCTTCAGATGTGCAAATCATGGGAATTTCGCAGATAATGCACAAATGCACTATACATGATACCTTGTGCACTTCACTCCAACTTACCATGCTTTGGAGCTGGTGGGGCCATGATAGCAAATCTGTTGTAGTCCATGGCTACTGCAGACACAGGGAAATAGGCTGTTTCACGACTTGCATGCATGATAATAGTTATCTTATTTGATGCCCGTGGAAAATAAGTATGTTTTCTCACACATTGCATCATCACAACATGGAACTTGTGTAGGATTTGTGAGGTTGACACCTATAACACTCTTAATATATCTCCTGTAAGATGCTGTAAAGTACCTGTAGTAAGGATGGTTATTGCTACATATACCTTCATGTAAACTAGGATAGGCCTTCATGCATCTCCTCAGATTCCATGTAAGGAAATTACTATGGCTCATTATATGCATTTTATATGTTTCTGAATCACTCCATGATGTTTCATTTTGACATGTCCATATAAGATGGCTCTTATTTGCAGGCTGACACTAATCTGCATGTCATTATATGGTCCTTAGTATAGAATACACTAGAGCAGTAATGCTACCTGTATCATTGAATTGCCTCTTCTTTGGGCATCCCTGCAGACATCACTGTTTTGTGTAATGCACTGTGTATATTTTTTGAAATACCTCTGCACTGTGTTTTACTTTTTTATTTAATTTTGCTTTTATATTTAAAAGTTAGTATTGACATGGGGCATGTGGATTCTTTTACATGGGCTTGGGTGTTTTAGAGTTCTATGAGTGTCTTATTTTGCAGAAGATGACTACATATATAGCTTAGTGTTTAGCAACTAGCTTAATAAGGTGGAGTTGTTTTTTTTAGCAGGACTGATGATGCACCAAGGATGTAAATAAACTTTTGATGACATGAGACAAATATATGTTCACAAATACTGTCTACACAGAGTACCATATATATGTTTTTATTACACCGTTTTTTCTGGGGTCTACATTATATTTGCTTTCAGACAGCTAATACATCAACAGATCAATTACATGAGAGAAAATGGGCAGGGAATTTTCACATTCCCTGTTAGATTTACAGTTAATGTGATGCATTCCATTATTTAAGATTCACTGACATGGGTTCAGACTAAGAAAGCAATGTGCTCAGAAAGGATGATGAGGTGTGTCTAAGTGCAAGGAAATTTGAGTAAGAGAAATTTCTGAAAGTCATATTCACATAAACAACTTGTCACTAGATGATCTGTATGCAGTAGTCAGCATGAATATATGTATAAACACACTTCAGATGTTGCTGCACTGAATATCAAGCTTGTCTAAAGATGTTGCTCTATACCAGAGTGAACACAGGTACATAGAGTTCTCATAATGAAGCATAACTTGTGATCCCGAATCTTCCCTCCAACATGCTCACAGAAACATGTGTGCTATCACTTACACAGAGCTTCTGCTACAGCTGCATCTAGGCAGTATCAGAACTCCTCCCACAAAGAATGTTAAGCTCATGTATACTAACATATACGTGGAAGAACCTCTGTGCTTAGAATCTACTGAAACTGGCTCTTTTTTAAATAATTCACACTTATTTACTAAAAGTAAAAAAACGTGACTTTCAAGTATTGTTTTAAGTTTACAGTCAAGTCAATAATATGCTACAAATGAAAGTATTTGTAAGAATTTTTCATGCCAATCAAGAGTCTAAAGCATGCCCCATTAATTTCAGTTTTTGCTGCTATTTGAATACAAGTATACTGCAGTTAACAAGTTTGCTTTTGTTAGAGAAGCTAGCAAGTTTACTCATGAAATACTTTGTTCAAATAATTCAGACTGCAACACAGGTCCCTGCTGATGGAGAAGAAATACTATTGAATGTTTCATCACTCAGAAAGCAGTTGCTTAGGAGACATTCAAACTTCTAATTTACTAAGGTGCTTTTAAATCCCAAAGTGCTGCTAAAATAAGAACAGCTAAAAGGAATACTGAGCAATAAAAATAGTAAACATGTAAGATTAAATACTAATAGAATAAAAAGTACAAATAACTATTTATAATTCTGTGAAACATTTCCTTTGCACTTAATAACATGAAAAGAAAAGGCTGATTAAGGCAAATTATGAAGACGAGTATGACTAACCAGATGCAAAATAAATAAACCAAATAGCACTTTAAGGCTTAAAAAGAAGACAAGTCTGATGTATTCTTAGTAAATGCTAGATCAAACAAGTAGAAATTATTTATTTATTATTTCTTTATTTAACATTTGTTTACCGGGTTAATCCGACTGAACAGCTGGTGTCCATTATCAGCCGAGGCCTAGGGAGAAAAGCTCCATACAGTAGAAAATTAGACTAATAAAAACGTAAAAGCAGTAGTCGGAAAATAGCATTCACTTAATTTAAACAGTAATAACATTTTAAAAAGTAGCAACTGAAAAGTAATCTGCAGTTGGAAAAACATCCTCAAAAAAGGTACATTGATAGGGATCAAAGCAGTTTACAATGTAATCAACAGTAGACAACATCATCAGAGAAAAAGTAGTAGATGATCATTGATGGGAACACAGTATTTGACCTTAGAGCAGCTAAGGAAGAAGTAGCTATGTAAGGTATTGAAGGAGTTAAGGTGGGCCTGCGCAGTCACATAGCCAGTCGGTGAGGAAGTATGGCCTAAGATGTTTCTTGAAAGTTGCAGTACTGTTTTGAAGACTGACGTCAGGAGGGAGGGAATTCCAGACTTTAGCAACTTCATTGGGGGAAGAGAGAATCCCAGAGCTATTTTTACAAGGAACTTTGTCAACTAGGGCATTGTTGGTGGAACTAAGTTGTCTATTAGTACTGTAGAAGTTTAGTAATCCAGCTAGGGCAGGGTTTTTTTAAGGACAGTATAATATTTGTTGAGCGAGTTTGAGTTGGTGGTAGTGTAATATATATTGGGAAATTCTGGCCAGTGTAGTATAAGTAAGGATTGGCAATGGTGGGAATAAGATTTGGAACTAGTTGTAAATCTGGTAATTTTGTTGTAGCATGTGGAGAGTTTATTAAGGTCAGTCTTGCTTAGGTTTGTTTGGACAGGTGATGCATAAAGTAGTGTAGATAGGAGATGGGTTCAGGCTATAGCTATTCTAGTCTCGGAAGTAAGGCACTTTACAAGGTCCCTAGTTTTTTGTGGACTTTGGAGATGGTTTGGATTATATATTTGTTGAATCTAGGTTGTTGATCAATTGTAAGTCCTAGTAATTTAGCTTCAGGGACTGGGGTGATGGGGGTCTTATTGGCTGAGGATAAAGAGAAGTCGAAAGGGTCATTATTGTTTGTTTGGTGAAATAGCAGGAGTTGTTTTTTTTTTGGGTTCAATATCAGTTGAGATGTGTTTAGCCAATTTTCTATCTCAGTGAAGGAATCCTGAGTGTATTGTTGAAGGAGCTGTATGTTTGGTGCAAGACAGATTAGAGTAGTGTCGTCAGCGCATTACACTATTTCTGCTTTGGTGGTTGCTAGATGGAGTTGGTTTGTAAAAATGTTGAAAAGAAGGGGGCTGAGGATTGAATCCTGTGATACACCTATTCTGACTGGGAGTGGGGACGACAGGGAGTCAAGCCATTTAATGGATTGAGAGCAGTTGTCAAGGTAACGTTTAAACCATTGTAGGTTGAGATTGTCCATACTGAGCTATGATAGACAGGTTAAGAGTTTGTTGTGGGAAACTGTACTGAATGCTTTAGATAAGTCTAAAAAGATAGTGGAGACTAGTTGACCTTGGTTCCTATGATTGTTAATGGTGTTGGTAAAGTTAATTAGGGCAGTGGTGGTGCTACGAATAGGTCAGAAACCATGTTGGGTTTTGGATAATAAATTATTGTTGAAGAGATAGGTAAGGAGTTGGTGGTGAATACATCTTTCTAGAATTTTAGATAAGGGTGAGAGGATTGCAATGGGACAGTAGTTGGAGAGGTCTGTGGAGGGGAATGATATAAGAGATTTTTCATAAGGATGGAGTGGTGTGTTCAGTAATGGATCTGTTTATCAGTAGGGAAACAGGGTAGGCTATGGCTCTAGAGGCAAGCTGAAGGTACTCTGCAGGGAGGTTAGCAGTGAAGGTGGTGGGTTTGAGTTTGGATAAGAGTTTTTGGATAATAGATGTTGGTACTTGCTTGAGTGAGAATAGGGTATTATTGATTAGAGATGTAGAAGGTTGGGGGGGGTTGGAGGGATTTGTATTGTTAAGTTTAAGTATGGAGGAGGTAAAGTAGTTGTTGAAACTGGATGCTATTTCATTGTTTGCTCCATCTATATTTGGGAGGTAGTGGAATGCTCGGATTGAAGGATATTGCTTACTGCTGCCCAGAATTTTTGTGGATTGGTACAATGTTTATTGTAGTGAAATATAGTGATTGTGTTTGTCTGTCCTAATTTGTTTTTTAGCCTTATTGCAGAGATTAAGGAAGGATTGCCTAGATGCAGGTGTTTTGAGCTAACACCAGGTCTTCCAAGCTTTGTCCCTATTCTTGAGTAAGGATCTGGTGGATTTCTGTAGCCATGGAGTTGGGTTGTTGTGGATCCTAACTGTTCTGAGTGGAGCTAGGTGGTTAAGGATATTTAGGAATGTGGAGCTGAAGTGTTCAACTGCTAGGTCTAGAGGAAGGGTTTTGATGGGAGACCAGTCAGTTGCATGATTCTAAGGCATCTAGGAAGTGAGAAGTGGGGAAGTTTTTCTGGGTATGGATTTGAAGTAGGGTTTGTGGGTTACTAGTTCTGATTTTTTGTCTAAGGATATAGGTGTGATTGTGATCACTTAATGAGTTGGGTAAGATTCTGCACTGAAGGGCAGTATGGCGGTGATTAGTGAGTATCCAGTCTAGTCTGGATTCCTTTTTTGTGGTTTTGTCAAAGCGGGTGGATGTTGGTATGAGTTAGGTAAAGTTGTAGAGGTTAATATGGTTAGTAGTGTGAGAGAGTTGATGGTGTTCCAGTCGATGTTTACATCACCTAGCAGGATAGTTTCATGGGGGAGGGAGTGGGAAGATCAATGGAGTATTGAATCTAAGGCAGTTTGGTTATTACCTGGGGATGTATAAACACCGAGTAAGTTTAGATGCTTGTGCTGGCTTATGAGGAGTTTTGCTGGTAGTATTTCTGCATTTTTGAAGTCTATGATTTATTTTTGTAGGAGCTGGATCTTTAAGTTAGTTTTATATAGCAGGGCAACACCACCTTCTCTTTTGTCTAGTCTGTCATCTTAAAGACTATTATAGCCAGGTGGGGTTATGGCATCATCCTTAACATTTGGCTTAAGCCAGGTCTCTGTAAGGATCATAATGTCGGGGTTATATAATGAGATTGTGGTGTGTAGTTCTGTTTTCTTCATAATGCTGCAAATGTTCATATTAAGTATTAGTAGATTGTGGGTTGATGGTAGAAGGGAGCTTAAGAGTTATTAGTGGTGTTTGAGGGTGGTGATGGTACAGGGTTGGGTTGGATGTCACCTCCTAGTAGTAACTGAGTGGACACATTGGCTATAGTTTCGAGGTATGATTTTATTAGGAAGTTTAGCCTAAGGCTTGGTTGTTTTTTGGTTTGGGTGTCATAATACTTGCTTGCAGCAAATTCACTAATGGATTGGCTGTAAATAGCTGGAGATATCTCAAAATGTCTGAAGGGGTTGGGAGTGGGAAAGAGAAGGGTGAAATATATTGGTTTGATATATTGGGTAGGTACAAAGTGATAGGAGGTGGTGACAGAGACTATGGCGAGAGTAACACATAGTGAGGTTAGAATTATGGGGGTTTTGAGATGTTGAGTTTGGGGACAGTAAGTCTTGTAACTCATTTTGAAGCTTGGGGCTGGTGTGTTAATAGGCTTGGGTGAGTAGAGTTTTAGTGGTAGGAGATGGTAAGGTGATATGGACAATGCAATAGTGTAGGTTAGTAGAGTTTTAGTGGTAGGAGATGGTAAGGTGATATGGGCAATGCAATAGTGTAGGTTAGTGGGCTTTAATTAGTGATGGAAATATGTTAGGGGTGGGATTAGGTTGACTAAGTGATGGGATTGGATAGTGGGGGTTGTTGTGTGGAGTCAGTTGACTTTGTGATTAAAATAAGTGTGCGAGTAGTGGGAGCGGGTGGGAATTGAGGGCAGGGTAGGGGAGCAAAGTGGAGCCTGAGGGCAGAATGGAGTGGGGCCGAACTGGCTACAGAAGTAGCGCCAGAAAATAAACAATCAAACCAGAGTAAGCTCACTATGTAGGACACCCAATACCTTGACTGACTCAGAAAACAGAAGTTTGTTTTTAGCAGCCGAACTACTAGCTGTTTCAAAAGCAAAAAAAAAAAAAAAAAGGCAGTATGTTTGAGTTAAGCTGAGTTAAATTCACTCCTTGGGAGGGGATGTGCCATCACAGACCAGGCAGAGGGAATATTGGCCGGGAGCTGGGAAGGGCTAAGAGGCAATTAATGGTTGAGCTGGCTTTTGTAAAGGGGGTTAAAGTGTCTAACTACGACTAAACTTAAAAATAGAACAAACTACAGGTTTACCCATGTAACCAGTATCACTAGATTGAGAGCAATATGTGGCTGAGTGCTGCTATTAGTTGGGTCAAGCAGGAAACAAACAGCACTAGGTGCTTAAATTGGGGTATATTAAGTAAGCTACAGCCTTGTTCAGAGAGTGTGTGCTCCATGTAACTTGTTATTAGGTTAGTTTCATTAATTTGTTGAAAACAGTATGGTCTCATTAACTAGACATATTACTAGCAGGACAGATAGCTACAAGAGGACACCTACACTGTGCACCCTGTTTTGCATAGCAGTTTCACAAGGTACTTTTTATGGATGGAGGCACTTGATTGGTGTGCTGGAGGGTGGGGGAGGCCACCACACACTTAGCGAGAGGCTGGAAGAGAAAGTGGAAAAAGAAGTCTGCATCAGAAACACATATAGGGCTACCTAGAAAGGTTGTCAGCTAGGATACACTGCCTTAAATCTACAGTAGCATTTTATGCACCATCTTAATGTAACTTAGAAGTTTATATCATTGGTATCATTAGGTAGGTAAAATAGTAAGCGAGATTCCTTTATCGCAACAGGCTACTATTCCTTTAAGCCTTACAGCAAGCAACAAACATTCAGTGGTGATGTACACCTTCCTATACAGCTCTTCATAAACACTGCATACACATTTGCTGCTCACAGAGTTGGTATTTAAACACTAATCCTGGAGTTCTTACGCAGCTGTACTGTTAATATCAACATACACAGCATGAAGTACAACAATCATTGTACCTTTCAGTTCTTGTGTCTATACATATAAATCCACTTTTTTAACTTTGACAAATATTTTACAGTTGCATTACAACAAGTCAGAGTATGAACATCAGATGCTAAAACAAATAACAGAGCTATTTATTGGATGGGCACTCTCACAAGGGGGAGAAAGGTGAAGTGTTTAAAGATGGCGCCTAGGTATTCTGTACCTTTTTATTGCTTCAGGGGAAGGGGAGGGGGGAAAAGGGCCTTCCCAGCTACTCAGAAACTACAGCAACTATAGCCGGTTCCATGTTTTCATGGGCTGAACTCACTGGGACCACAGAAGTAGTGCCAGAAAATAAACAATCAGTCCAGATTAAGCTACCCAGGTAGGACACCCAATACCCTGACTGACTCAGAAAACATAAGTTTGTTTTTTGCAGTCAAACTACTGGCTGTTTCAAAAGTGAAAAAAAAAAGACATTATGCTTGAGTTAAACTGAGTTAAAGTTCAGTCCTGGGAGGGTGCAATCATCGACCAGGCAGAGGGAATATTGGCCGGGAGATGGGAAGGGGTAGGAGGCAATTAATGATTGGGCTGGCTTTTGTGAAAGTGTCTATCTACAACTAAACTTACAAATTGAACAAACTACTGTCTTCCCTTAGATTGAGAGCAATATGTGATTGTGTGCCACTATTAGTTGGGTCAAGCAGGAAATACACAGCAGCACTGGGTGTTTAAATTGGGGTATATTAAGTAAACTGCAACCTTGTTCAGTGAGTGTGCACTCCACTTAACTTGTTATTAGGTTGACACAAAAAAGTATAGTTTCATTAATTTGCTAAAAACAATACGGTCTCATTAACTAGACTTATATTACTAGCAGGACAGATAGCTAAAGAGGACACCTATGCTGTGCATCATGTTTTGGAGAGCAGTTTCACAAAGTACTATTTATGGATGGAGGCACTTGATTGGTGTTCTGGAGGGTGGGGGAGGTCAATGCACATTTAGCAAGAGTGCTGTGCACTCTGTTTTGCAGAGCAGCTTCACAAGGTCCTTTTTATGGATGGAGGTACTTGATTGGTGTTCTGGAGGGTGGGGGAGGCCGCCATACACTTAGTGAGAGGGCTGTGCACCCTGTTTTGCAGAGCAGTTTCACAAGGTACTTTTTATGGATGGAGGTGTACTTGATTGATGTTCTGGAGGGTGGGGCAGACTGCCTCACACTTAGTGAGGGGGCTGTGTGCCCTGTTTTACAGAGCAGTTTCACAAGGTATATTTATGGATGGAGGCACTTGATTGGTGTTCTGGAGGGTGGGGGAGGCCCCCACATACTTACTGAGAGGGCTGTGCACCCTGTTTTGCAGAGCAGTTTCCCAAGGTACTGTTTATGGATGGAAGCACTTGATTGGTGCGGGGGAGGCTGCCACACACTTAGTGAGAGGTGGATGGGCACACTCGCAGGGGGAATGCAGAGTCCATTGTTCAGGGGAAAAGGTGAAGTGTTTAAAGATAAATTGAGGTACATGCAAAACCTAGCCAGTGTAACTGTGATGTCCCCACTCTGGTCCAGTAATCAAAGAGCCTGAATCCTCACCACTGGCATTAGGAGAGGGACATTCACTTGGAACAAAAATGGATACTTCTGGTTCCCATGCTACCCCCCCTCCTTGGCTAAAATCTGTCAGAATTTATCAAATATGTTCCAATAATACACATACACAGAGCCTTGCTAAGATCTGCTGCAGCTCCTGGAAGTCATAAAACAATTTCAAACATCTACAATTGTTTACCCCAAAGACAATGCAGAAAGTATCCTGGTACAGACTTTTTGTCTCTGGCTGCATTGAGAACTGTAAGATACAATCTTTATGGCCTAGGCCCTGTAATTTAATTTTACAGTGTTTTCAAAGTTAGGTGGATTGAGATTATACTCTTCACTTCCAGTATCCTCTGTTAAAACAAATAGATTTTAACAGTTATAATAATGTATGTAGATTTCTTTTTCTGTCTAGCAGGGCACACTGTTGGTACATTTTTAACTCAAACAGCTTTACAAATATATTTTTCAACACAAGCATCTGTACAAATCAGTTTGGTATACAAATGACATATAAATCCCTCATATAACAAATGACATATGATTCTCCCTCTCTAAACTGTATCCTCTATAATTTTGATAAATAAATCTACTACTTGGGCTGTTATTTCTTTAACTTCTATTACTATAGTCTTTCAGATATATATTACCTACACTACTTTTCACCTTCTTTCTACCTTGAATTATTTCTTGTTTTTACTCTACATTTCAACCTCTCACTATAGCTATTCTTCCTATTCTTGGCTTATAATGTCTGCACACTAATATTCTTCTTGCATCTGTACATATTCCTCATTATGCAGTTTGACGCCTGACTTACTTTCAGCAAACTTGTACTATGCACCTTTTGTTTTTTACACTATTCTTGTCTGTCTCACCTAAAAACTAATATATATATATATATATATATATATATATATATATATATATATATATTATGGACACCTTGTTACATACTTTGTAAAAAAAATGTACTGTTTGACATTTTATTTTAGCTCTTTTTAAACATTTGCTTTTCCTGTAAGCATTGCCAGTTTACGTTTTTTTAATGTTTGGAGCTTTTCTCCTCGGGTCTTCACTGAAAAAGGGTCTTCACTCAGTCAGACTAACCCAGTCACAAATGCCAAATACATTAATACATTATTTTTAAAATTCTAGCTAGCTGTGCTGGTATATGTTATACATCCACTGCCCTACTTCTCCTGGCATAGCTGTCAATACCTGACATTGTCACAATAACGTATTTCCTTAGCCACAGCAAAAGCAAGATCCACAAGCTTGGAATGCAAAGGAAAGAAAGTCAGAAGACTCTATGTTTATCTGAAACCTCCAGTGGGCAACAAGGCATGCATGAACAGGTGTACCAACATTAGATTTTTAAAAAATATACAAGTCCTTATTAGAAGCCAGTACAAATTCCACAGCAGACACATAAGGTAATTGATGGTAATAGGATATAGCAGTAGATAGCCTGATAGCAGAGCTTTTTTTACTAGCATCAGGAAGTCCCACTGCTCTGCAAAAGATCATACAAGAGAAGTGCACAGAATGAATAACATCCTGGAATCATATTGAAGAATCCTGGCAGGATAAAAAAAAAAATGGAAACAAAATGATTTCACAATGGCTGGCATTAGGTTTCAATGTTGTTGTTGTTGTGTCTTGCGGCTTTTCTCGGTTAGGGTTCTCCACAGCAGAACTCCGGTCCGCTAATGATTGGCAGTAGATGTTTACGTGCCGGTTTGCCAGCTCTGACGCACAACCTTCAACGAAGGTATGCCCATTCACGCATGTCTCCACACAGAAGATGCTTTAGCTGAGAATTGAACAGGACAACGTGCCAGACAGTATTCCAGAATCATACCCAAATTAAACACCTTGTGTGCAAACTCAGGCCAATTGCAAAAATAAGTTATTTTTAGTGGCAGTGGAAATGCAGATGAATCTTGCAAAGAGGAATGGATTGCGTTGGTCTCAGTTTTGAATGTGGTAAGCCTTAGTTGTTTAAAAAATAGGCATTAATAAGTATTTTCAAGGTTATCCACAAGGGAATGTATTATTGTTATATTATCTTGGGAAAAGGAAGGTAAATCTGGGTATCATCAGGGAAGTAATGACATGAAAGGCATTTCCCTTTGATCAACTCATTTAATGGTAGCACAAATTTTGTGAAAAGTAAGGGAGTCAAGATCATGTGTTGTGGTACTCACAATCCAGTGCATATGAGCCATAAACTGGTAAACCAGAAACTATCCTCTGGGTTTAGGTTGAGAGGTAAGACGTAAACCACACAGGATTCACACCTGCATTCCTGTAGTCTTCTGAACACTTCACATAAGGTACGTAAATACTCTTGTGTTGTGGCTCTAGTAACTTGCACAAAATCCAGCTATGCCTTGTCATAAATGTTTTTTCATCTTCTGCAATACAAGAGGCATATATGATAATTCAAAAGAAAGAAAGTTGTCTGTATTTATTTCATCTCCTCCAGCACATACTTTCTTAAAATTATTATTTTTTTTTAATTTTGGCAGATTTTCCTTATGTGGATAGTTTTACAACAGGTATGGCATTTGCTTGCTTACATTTATACTGAGAGCTTGGGCTTTTGCTTTGTCCCTGTAACAAGTATTAGGCTAGGATATCTTCCTTAATCATATGAGCATAATCTATGTGCCTCTTACACTGTTAAATAATCTTGAAGACATTTTCAAATATTGCATTATTTTCTGATAACAGGTTTCATTGTATGTTATTCTAATATATTCTGTACAGTTTCTTGCCTCTTGGTATATTCTGTATATCGCTCCTTAATTAAACTACTATACTATTTCACAACTGTGCAACATATCCAATGAATGACTCAGACTGCAAGAGAATCAAGCTTGAAATGTTTTACAATATGAGAAAATATAGTATTAAAATTATTTAAAAATGTAAACAATGAAGTATTATTTCTCAGTGGATTTCTCATGACAATGTAGATTTTTTATTAAACTGTAAGTTATAAATCTCACCACACTGATAATTAGAGCTCTTTTCTTCTTAGCCCTTTACTCTCTTTGACAACAAAAAATCCTGTTCAAACATTACATGACATCCATATCATGTTTGGGCTTTTGCAAAGATAAAATGCCTACATTTTAAATTATTTTCTTATATTTTTTCTTCTACTGATGTTCTTGCAGATGCTTAGAATTGATGTAATCCTTAGAAATCCTCATTAAAAAGATGTATATCTATGATGCAAGTCAAAATGCCTTTAAGAGTCCAAGAACTTAAAACAAATAATCTAAAAACAATTAATTTAAATTCAGTTAAACCACAAAACAAAACAGAATGTTCGGTAAAGCAAAAAGTAACTTTGGTAAAGAAGATGACGATCAGTCTGGCATGAGTTGTCTCAAAAAAGAATTATAGGAAATATGTCACAGCCATATCTTACCCTTTATAAATACAGCCCCATTTTGTGGTTTGATAAACAAAAACATAAAATAGTTAACCCAAAAGAGGCATGCACAAATGGGAGAAAAACAGAAAATGCCAAGAATGACCATGAATCAAATATTAAAATAGTTTATTATAGCAATAACCCACTCCTGGGTGTGGGTAATGCTGGATTTACCCACGGTTGGTGTGGTTTGGTCACGAGGGTGAAGCCCGAGTGGCCAAACAAAGCCAACCGTGGGTAAATCCAGCATTACCCACACCCAGAAGTGGGTTATTGCTATTATACAATGACATTATTTAAGAAGAAAAATAATTACTTTTCTTAAATAATGGCATTGTATAATGCCTCCTTGCTGCCCTTCCGTGGCTGTCTGGGTATTCTGCAGCAGTTCTGATGTACTGCGCATGCGTATATTTACACAGTACATCAGAGCTGTGGGCAAAAGCAACAGAGAAAGCAAGATCTCCGTTGCTTTTTACAGCCTGTCTCGCTATGTTAAACTCGTTTAACATAGCAAGACAGCTTTAAAAAAAGCAACGGAGAATCTCTGTTGCTTTTTTTAAAGCTGTCTCGCTAGGTTAAACCCATTTAACATAGCAAGACAGTTTTGAAAAAAGCAACGGAGAAAGCAAGATCTCTGTTGCTTTTTAAATGGTCTCACTATGTTAAATGGGTTTAACATAGCGAGAAAACTTTAAAAAAAGCAATGGAGATGCTCCGTTGCTTTTTAAAAAGCTGTCTCGCTATGTTAAACTCATTTAACATGGCAAGACAGGTTGTAACAAGCAACGGAGATCTTGCGTTCTCCATTGCTGTAAAAAAAAGAGTTATACTAATGGAAAAAGTCCAGGCGACCGGACCTTTTTCCATTACTATAACTCTGATTTACAACGTGCACGCTGACCAATCAGCGTGCACATTTTGGAATATTAATGGGGGGGGTGGTCATTGTATAATTCCAAACATACCACCTTATTCGTTAAGCACTTTTGTCCATACAAAATTATAAACAGAATTCTTCAGAATGAATCAGAAGCTGCATCATAAATTAATTTATATATCACTATCTAATTTAAATTAATCAATTATTAACTTAAGTTGCCATTGACTTAAAATTCCCCAAAAATTTACCAACCAAACAGTAGAAACATCAAAACTTCATATCCATTCAGAAAAGGCACAGACCTCAAAAAAATAATAATAAAATATAAAAATGAATATTTTTGTATACACCTTCAAGTACAAAATATACTATATGTAAAAGGAATAATAATCCATAAACAATCAATTATCTAATTAAAAATAATCATAATTTTGCTGTTTTGTGCTTTAAAGCAGGGGTAATGAAAACATGACCATTTAAGTCACTGCAGAGTGTAATCTAAATTGCCATAGTAATTCATTTTACTCCAACCTTCTTCCATGACCCTCCTCTGAAATCCCATGCTGTTTTGACCAAAATAGCAAACCTGAAGATTTTAAAATTAAAACAAATTATGGAATGCTTATAAAATGCATACGTGTGTTCATAAATTCTTTTCCACGTAAAAGCAATTTGGGAACCTCTGAACCAACTTAATAGGCTAACACTTATCATAGAACTGAAGGCCCCCATCAGACACTATCCTTGCAAGTCTGATAAACTCCCCCTTAATCAAGCTCGTTTTGTATGTGTAGGGGATGGTGACTCTGAAAATGCAAATAACCATTGCTGAAAGTAGGCTAAATATATCAGACACAAAACTTGTGTTTTTTAGGTAATCATCTCATGACTGTGACAGAAATGCTCAAAAGATAATTCCCCATGCCTTGTAACCTTGATTACTAAGTGACATCTAGCTATTGTCCTATTTGCAGTAGTTGCTGAATAAACCATTTCTAAAGTGACAGTCCAGTGTAACTAGAGGGATAATGTAGCTACTAGAGCAAAATGGGCTGTCTCCATACCTCTCAACCTCTTAGCTCTGAAATCTGGAAAAAGCCTAAAATATTGGGAGGGGGGACAAAGGCCTAAAATAGGGACACATTTTAAATATTCCTCTTATAAACATAGAAAGTTGTTAGACTAACAGGATTTGTGTTAGCATGCATATTCTGAAGGATGTAAGTCTGACACTCAAACATATGTCATTATTTAGTGACTTCAGTCCTCAATGATTTGTCAGAAAAACATACATTTTAAGAGGGACAGACCCAAAATATGAGGCATACATCTAGACATTCTATGAAAATCTGCACATTTGAGAGGTATGGCTGTTTCATTCTTTAGCTGTCTCACTTGACTTCTCCTTGTCTTCAGAATATTGATGTTTTAAGTTTCTTTACTTCTGTTTTTTAGCATGCTTAGTTTTAAGCATTTCAATGAAAGGGTGCAAAAACAGATTTCTCTTTTGTTAAAATATAAAACATTTACCCTGATAGTTTAAACTGAATCTGTGGAGGAAAATAATCATTTCCTTGTGGATACTCAGATAGAAAGTTCATATAAAACTGACGGACTTGAGATATTTCAAGAATGTTTTTTTTTTGTTTTTGCTTGTGTGTGCGTATGTCTTTGAATATGTGTCCCAGAAATGTTTCTGAGCTGTTCAACACCATATACGGAAAATGAAAGTGAAAAGAAAATAAGTGAAGTCAGAAACTGCTTCATCAAAATAGCAAGAGATAGTGAATTTCTAGTCACAGCTTGCTTTATCAACATAGCGAACATTAGTTAATTATTATTTAGTACAGTTGTTTCTTTGTCAGACCTTTCTCCCCAGTCCCGGAGAGTTCAACATTTGCTAGCTTTGCCATTGCACTTTGCTTTCATATTACTCACTGCCTTGCTCTGTGGTGCTACACTGACTATTACATGGCTAGTTTGTGCACAAGGCTGTAATAATGAGACAGAAATAGGTTTCTTTAAAGTCTAGCTCATTAAATCATACAACAATCAATAAACCCAATACACTGAGATTTTATTTTTCTTTCTTTCTTTTGCTTAGGTATCTACTACATCTGAAGTATGTGCTTGAAATATTGTTTTTGCACATACAGGTACAAAGGGCATTAAACATGCTAAATCATCCCACCTTTTACAACACTACCTGCAGCAACAGCTTAATCATATTCTGCCTCCAAGTAAGACACTTTATATGTTTCTGAGAAGGAACCAAAAGTAACAAGGCGGTCAACAATGATACTTCCCTACCCTGATGTGAAAGATAGAAGCACATACTAGAAAGATATAGGGCAAAGGTTTCACTGCCTGGAGCAAAGCTTATTGCAGACAACAAACAGTCTACACAGCATGCTGAATCTGTCACAGCAAGAGAAAGCTTTCTGTCTGGATGCAGAATAGGGAATGTTTTGTGAGAGAACAACTGTTACATCCTCACTAAAACAACATTAAAATCATTTACAGATGACTCAAGAGAAATTATAAACTAAACACATAAAGCAACTATTGGGCGAAAGGTGTTGGGGTACAACAGGACATTGGAAATGATAGATGGATAAAATGTTGTTCAAGCCTGAGTTTTCAAGAACCTTAAAGCAATGCACTGTCACAAGACAGCAGGTAGCAATCATAAACTTAGCTAGGCATATGTATGCATTTCTTATTTTGCCACTAACAGCATTATACTAGCTGTATTATTTTCACTGTAAGCATGTGTTTATTATAAGAAAAACAGTTTGTTACATGGTCTTTTATAGTTATTTTAACAACTGTATTTGTTTTCTCTATAGCACCCATAAAATCAGTCTGGCCTTATCTGAAATGGAATCAAGTGAATGATTCCAGAGCACCCCCACCCTTATCTCTTGCTGTTTATTACCTGTCAGCTTGGCCCCCCACACGACCCTTTAAAATAAGCTTTTTGCCATTTTGCACTCCAAAGGCACTTCCCCTGTTCACCATTCCAGCTGCTTCAGATTATTCCTACCAGCTTAAGCATACATCATGCAATTATAAAACTATTTTCATAATCCACTGGTCATTTTCATACAAAACACTCTAGGAATTACTAACTAAAAATTAAATTAATAATATGGTAGTGTCTTGAAAAGATGTGTTCTCTTGCTAGTGAAATGTTATTTTCTTTATGGCCATGAGAATTATGCATTTACTTTATTTTCATTCACTGTCTGTGGTAGATCTTAAATTATTTTTTGGGGATCATAATTGATTGTTAACATGCCTTCATAATTCAGTAAAACATTAAACTGAGAACATTTCTGTGTGAGCATGTGTGTGGCTCTCACACACACACAAACACCCACATAAAATGTATATTGCAAAAATGAAATGTTTCAAATTTCAAATTTTTACTTGGTTCTAGTATTAGTCATGTACTAAGAGACAAATATACCTATTTGGAAATTCAAAGTACTAAAAATTAATAATAATATTAATAATATAAATTTAAAAATTCACTCTGATAAAAATATTGGATAAGTCAATGTTTTGATAAATATTATTGAAGAGATCAAGTTTTTACTATCATTCTGAATGCTTCAACAGAGAGTACCAACCTGAAAACGGAGACTTCTATTCTGAAAACAATTGCCCTGCACACCAAGAGGTGCCCACATTTCTACACAAGTCAACAAGTTAATCAGTACAAGTTTCTGCTCGCTGAACTCTCCATGCTATTCTGTGTGACATCAAGCATGAGTTAATTCTTTGCTGGGAAATGTACTTACTTAAGTTGGATGGTACATTTCTTAATGGTTTTAATTTTCTCAGAAGACAAACACTCTTTTTGAAAATCATTTCCAGGTAGGAAAGAGAAAAACAAGGATGTTATACCTTTTTTTCTGGTGCTGCTGTAAGGCATTTGGTACAGAGTCACACAAGTAAACATGCCCTGCACAGCATCACCCATTTGTCATAAGCACACCTTACTGCCTCACCCTGTTGCCTCCATAGTGCACCAGTATATACAGCCTTAAAGATCATGAGCAAAGGTGTTTATGTTATTGTTTTTTTTTATTTTTTTCAGTAATTATAATCTTATTATGTGAAGTGGGTTTTCTGATACTAAAATTTGTCTCTACTTGAGTTTCTTAAGTTTCTTAAACTTTGTGTTTGTATTTCCTGTGTGCTGAGTAGCTGCCACGCACTTCCTAATTCTGAGTAATGAGGTTGTTCATTTTGATGATGTAACAGAGGGAAGAAATAAGCACAATCAGTCACAAATTCAGGCATTCAGATAATAAATCAATAACAAAATAAATCCCGTTATACTAAAATAAAAAAATACCAAAAGAGAAATAGAGCAGCATAAGATTCTTAGTAAAGTGCATAATGCTTGGCATACAGTATAGTAACTCAGATATAATACTGAGATAAATAGATATCTACTACATGGGAAGGAATCTAAGGGTATGTGAATCACTTCAATGACAGCCCACAGTAAAGTATGACTATGTGTGTTATACATCGACTGGATTAGTGCTGAAATGAAGATGTTCATTGAACTGAATAAGCTTCTCAGCAAGGCATTAGCTCCACCTGTATGTGAAAGTACATACTGCAGGCAGTACCTGGTGGGAAGCTAGACTGCCTACAGTACCGACTTCCATATACAGGTAGCTCTATACTGCAAGCTTCAAGGTCGCTGAGACAGCCAGCCTCTTGTCACGAACACACAAACACAAAAACACACACAAAAACACACACGCACACTTTGGTATAGTCTAAGTGATTCCACAAATTCCCGTGGGGATCACACACAAAATTTGGTATACTCTAAGTGATCCCACAAATTCCTGTGTGGATCATTAACAGAATTCTGGCATCAAAATTAGATTTAATTCTGTGGTGGTCCAGTGTCCCTGCAAGCTTGTCCCGAATCTTGGATAGAGCTCCGACACTAAATAGCCTTATATGTATACAGCTCTACCTATATGTCAGAGCTGGCTCTCTGCCAGTAACACCAGGGCTGACATGCAGTGGAGCTGTTATTAAGAAGAGCATAGATAAGACTCAGTTGGCCTGCTGAGTCATCAGCTAGGTTTGTACTATGGTTAGAAAAGATAATGAGATCTAATAACATAGAACATTATAGAATATCACCACCTGTTTCTGACGTAGGGGCACTCCCTTGAGGTATTGAACTACACACTGTTTGTCCCCTTATAAGATTATCAGAATGTGCCACTAGATGAAACAGAATCAGTAAGTAATCAGACTGCTGTTCCAAAGAGAATACACAAAATGCAAGTTTTTAAACTTAATAAATGCAGCTCCACTGATGTATCTAAAGTAAAAAGTACATCTTTTAGAATCAACCCATCTTACACAATAAGAATAGAACTACAGCAAGAAGAGGTGGGAACACCTGATCTTTAAAATCCTACCACAACTAATTGTACTTCTCAGTGCTCTCTGTGTAACTGCTGCTTCTTCCTTCTAACTATGCTGAATAACCACCATGCTTGTTTTAAGCTCTGTTTCTGCAGTCGCTGTGAAATAAATCCCATAGTGTTGGCTCAAGAATCCATGCACAAAATGTTCAACCTGACAAGGACTGGAAAGGACAACAACAACTCACCCGCCCACTCATTTACTAGACAATAATGTCAGGCATTATCGAGAGGAAGTTAGAAGCATAATATTGGCTGTTTTTTGTTTTCTCCTCTGGTGCTCACTCCTACTAGACACAAGTTTTTACAGTCACTATAAAAGAATCAAACAGTACTATTCACTAGATCAGAGGGAAAGAAAGCGATCTCTACCATACTTACTGTCCCATGCAAGGCCATAGACCTTTGTGGCATCTAACTAAGTCAGTTACAAGCATGTCAATCAAGAGATGGTGAAGACATGATAGGAGAAGATATCTGACTGGTGAAAGTCTCATTGGCATGAGAAAAGAAAACACACAGTGCTTGGACACAACCCCAAGACATCAGATAACCACCAGACCAAATGAACAGCACATCTCAAGAATGTAGAAATGAGTGGAGGAAGGAGTGCCAAAGCAGCTGCAGCTTCCTATCCACAGGCTGTGTAATCAATGCTTACAAAAAATACTTAAACCTTAACTCTTACCCCAAGAGAATACATTGCCTTAGCATTGTCCTGGTTCAGCTATCTCCAACACCAGCCTAGCATACTGTAAGTTAGCAATAAACATCAGGAATCATTGGTGGCAGGTAATGCAGTCATCAGCTGTACTGAGAAGCAGCCATCTGCTAAGAGCACTATAAAGGCTTTGCTTTCTAAGCAGCTCTCCATATGTTGAATCATAGCACCTTGTTTATCATAAAAGGAATTATATACACAATATAGTCTGTTTTTCAAAAGACATTGACTGAAACAGGTAGAATATTTTCTATTTTGCATTTCAATTTTATCTCATCTAATCAGTAAATATTGACAAAAAACATAGGGTAAAAAAGACAGTATCATTTGGTAATTCATTCAAATATGATCAAACATATGTTATTTCAAGTACATATAACAAAGTAAAATTATGCATAACTGCAATGGCTACAAACATTCCACCACTAAGACATGCTCAGACCTTTTATTTGAAATATTAGATTTTTTCTGCTTGCTGACAAGTGTGTAAAACTGCAACAATGTTAATATAGAGATGTTGGAAATTAAACTGCATTGAAAGAAGACTCTGGGGATAGGAAAGAAAAAAATACATATCAGTAAAAACAAATTAAATGAAACAAGAGAATTCATAAAAAGGTCAAGAGACATGTAGGCTATAACTGTATTTTTCCTTGTAACAGCAAACAATAACAACTATGCAATGAAATTAACTTTAATTCTGGAAGCTAATAATAAACAACAAATTTCTTGCACCAATATGTAGAGCTGGCTATCTGTGCAGGTCTGTTATAAATCTCACAATTGTTTTGGAGGTAGTATAAAGTTGATGTAGGGGGATTATACAGTCAAAAAATGGAATTTAATACATTACAAAATAAATTATGCATTAGCTACTTTGAATTAAGTGTAAGGAATTAATATGTTAATTTACATACCACTCTATTTTTTTATAAATGTTCTGATATGGCATATCACTAGTGAAAGTTAAAGATGTAGGGTGGGGAATGGTCCTATAAAGCATCTAGAGCTTCATATCAGCAGGCCAAATAGTCACAGCTGCTAAACAATTACTTTGAAAATAAATTAATAAACAGGTAGCTAGACTACTAGATAAACTTTAAAAGATACAGAGTGAACATTAACTTGTACTATGAGGATACCATAATCCTATGTTGCAGAAGGAGGAAGGTTTGACTCTGTTCCAAAAGACCCATGTTCAGTTAGTGGTACAGGTGCTGGAGGGACTGGACTCTGGGGTGGGATGTGGGATGTGGCTAAGTGGCTGACATGAGCTTACCTACACGAGGGGGAAGGTGGCAGCTTGGCTTGCTGCAGTGCAGAGACCTGCAGAAATGTAGCTGCATCAGGTGCAGTAAACACCCTGAGATGCACACACTGCAGATGGCACACTGTCTGTTCAGGGAAATTGCCATGTGTGGTAGCATGTCTGGATCTTCTAATCAGCAGTAAAAGTAGATAGCCCTTTCTTCTATAATACACACATCTATGGACAATTGAGAAGTCTCTATTCCAGCTTCTATGTCTTTGTAATGTCTGATACATTGCACCAAACAGAGGTAGATTATAACTTTCACAATCAATTCACAGTGTCCTAAATGCTCTTTTCTTACCATCTACTAAGGCATTTGCAGGCACACAGAATAAGTACTTCTAGACAACTCAGATACCAGCTCACTATTAGTGATGGCATATGGGATTTTATGAGTGGACTTCCAGCAATCCTTGTTAGGCTGTAAGCAAAGAACTAACAATTTATCAAGGAAATAGATCCTGCATGACAGTTTATTTGCATGTCTGGAACTACATGTGCAATAAATTTGCATTAGACAGTAGAGTAACTTTGTTTTTTAGAGCTATGCTGCAGTAAGTTCAAATAATAAGGTAATCGTACCCTCAGCTGCTGTAATGGTTTGTGAAACAATGGCTCATTGTACCACAGCATTTGTACTACTATACAAAACTAAAATCTATTCAAATTAATATTGGATATTAACCTCTCAGTCTCTCTATTAATGATTCATTCATTCATTTCCAACTTTTAAACATATTTTAAATACTTTCTTGAAGTATGAAACATTCATTTATCATCATCACCACCATTAAATCCCTTTTCACCATTTTCAACGTGATGGGGTGTTGTGTCACCTGTTACCACCTCTCTTCATTCCTTGCTACTCTCCTACCTCCTTCAAAAGTCATACCTGACTGTTGCAGGTTTTCTCTCATGCAATCCATCCCTCTGCTATACTTCTTCACTTCCTCTTGCTACCTTCCTGTCTTTCCCAAATCTTCTCCTTCTCCAAATCATCTTCTGCTTTCCTGCACATGTGCCCAAACCACTGAAATCTGCTCTCTTTGACCCTCTCTGCAATTGGAACTATATTAACTTCTGCTCTGTTGTTATCATTTATTTGTCTCTCACACACTGTACATCCTACTGCCTGCCTCAGGCACTTCATCTATATCACCTCTAGCTTTCTCAGTTGCTCTACCTTCAATGCCCAGGTTTCTATTCCATACAAAACTACTGGCTGCACCACTATTTTGTACATCTTAATTTTCAGCCTAATGGCATTTCTCTGTCATAAACTGCCCATGAAACCATGCACCAGTTGGCTTCAGCCCCTCTGATTCCAGCTTTGACCTCCTTATCATACTTTCTTTCTCCTCCAACAGCCCTACAAGATACTTGAAGCTGTTAACCTGTTCCACTGTTTCCCTTTTATCTCAATTTTTAGCTTCTTCTGATTTCCCCATGCCATGCAACTGTCTTGTGAGTACTCACCTTCATTCAATGTGTCTTCAGTTTTGCATTCCAGTCCCCTGTCATTTGCTGAAGTTCCTATTCAGAGCTTGTAATGACACATCTTCTGCATGCAACAAGTGCATTGATTTGTCCCTTCTCACCTGTTTGCTAATTTAGTCTATTACCAGTATGAACGGCAGTGGACTCAGAGATGAGCCCTGGTGAACACTCAGTCCCACTGAGAAACCTTATGTGGGTAAAAAACTTTCCTACACTGTGAAGGACACCAACAAGGAAGAGAAAAAGCAGACACTGTTGAAAACTCCTGATGTCCACCACAGCAATGAAACTTAATAGTAAAATCAAAACTTTAATAAAAAGAGTATAAGATAAAACAAGCAGTCCTCAGTCTTCCGATAAGCGCTTTCGGCAAATAAGCCTTCTTCAGATCGTGTAAAATGGACTGTTCAGCTTTTGTATTTAAAAGACATCATTGTTTAGTTCTATGACACACCCTTGTAGCAAACCAAAAAGAGGCCAGCGAGCAGAAAGGTATAATTTCCTTTGTTGTAATTAAAGGGGCAATGCATCTCTGTACTATGAGATTGTATGTGGGAAGACTAATAGCTATAGATATAAATACATTATATGAATGAAGCGACAATCAAGTAAACTTGCTACTCATATTCCTTCTGTTCCTAAGTTCAGGTTTTAATGGCACAATGGTATTCAAGCCTGGTGATCTGTTTGCTCTTAAGTTAATTATCCAGGATGTTTCCCTTAACTCTGTGCGATTATGAACATCACCTCCGCTTGTAGTCTGACAAACTGCCTCTCTGGCTTTAAATACAAAGTAATGAGAAGGATACTGTGCTACATGGGCTGCTAAAGCATTATTGAGATCTTTCTGTTTGATGTCCCTCAAATGTCTGAGGATACGTTCCTTAAGACTTATGTACTGAGAACGAAGACTTTGTAGCAGAACAGAGAAATATTGAGACATATTTAAGTAAAAGATCTTACAAAAGAGAGAATTTAAGATTGAAGCATGATCTACAGGAATTAAGGAGAGGAAAGGGACGTCCCTACTTCTCTGAACCTACATCGAGCCATCACGAGAGTTTTGATCTTACTCAAATGTTTGTTAACATACACTGCTCATAATAAGCAAGTATGTGAAGTTGTTAGGAAGTATTGGCCGATATTGACAACTGATGACAAAATAAGAGACATTGTAGGTGAACAGCCCAGATTCCTATACAAGAATAAGAAGAATTTGAAATGTCTCATTTGTAACAAAGATGGATTTGAAAGAAATAGGCCCAATTCCAATAGAAAGGGCACTTTTAAGTGCATGAGATGCAAAGCTTGTAACTCCATTAATAGCTCCAATGCTTTTGTACATCCATACTCCAGGCAACAGTACAATTTCAATGTTTATGCTGATTGTACTAGCTCCCACATCATATACTTAGTGACTTGCTGCCAATGTTGTGCTTTCTATGTTGGCAAAACAGATCAACATCTTAAGGAACGTATCCTCAGACATTTGAGGGACATCAAACAGAAAGATCTCAATAATGCTTTAGCAGCCCATGTAGCACAGTATCCTTCTCATTACTTTGTATTTAAAGCCAGAGAGGCAGTTTGTCAGACTACAAGCGGAGGCGATGTTCATAATCGCACAGAGTTAAGGGAAACATCCTGGATAATTAACTTAAGAGCAAACAGATCACCAGGCTTGAATACCATTGTGCCATTAAAACCTGCACTTAGGAATAGAAGGAATATGAGTAGCAAGTTTACTTGATTGTCGCTTCATTCATATAATGTATTTATATCTATAGCTATTAGTCTTCCCACATACAATCTTATAGTACAGAGATGTATTGCCCCTTTAATTACAATGAAGGAAATTATACCTTTCTGCTAGCTGGCCTCTTTTTGGTTTGCTACAAGGGTGTGTCATAGAACTAAATGATGAATGGCTGTGATGTCTTTTAAATACAAAAGCTGAACATTCCTTTTTACACAATCTGAAGAAGGCTTATTTGCCAAAAGCGCTTATCGGACGACTGAGGACTGCTTGTTTTATGTTATACTCTTTTTATTAAAGTTTTGATTTTACTATTAAGTTTCATTGCCGTGGTGGACATCAGAAGTTGTCAACAGAGAAACCTTGTGTGAGTCTAAATACTGTTCATATTTGTATCAGTGGGTCCTTCTATATTCCATTCATCCATCCATTCAGGTGGATTGGACACACTAAATTGGCCATAAGTGTGAGAATGAGTGTGACTATGTGGTGTGGAAGAATTACTGTGGCAGGGCTAGCCACCCGGTAGTGTAAACCTTGCCTCTAGATGATTGTCACTGTTGAAGTGACACCCTGATCTCATATGCAAAAATGGGTCCTTCAACATTAGCCTGCACTAATTCAATCAGTGTTTCTGGAATTGAAACCATTGCAAGACTGCCCAAATCAGCTTTTTTTTGGACCTTCTCATATGTTTTCTCCAAGACAAGAAATGCCCATTTGGACATTTTCCTCATCTTTATCTTCTTCTCCATTGTTTGTGCCACTGAAAACATTGAGTCGATTGTGTAGCATCCTGATGTGATTCCAAATTGCTCATCTCCCATCTTACTTTCTACTACTCTTCCTATTCATTTATCAGTCATCCTCTCCAGCACTTCTGTGAAGTGTGACAGGAGTTTGATACTTCTGTACTGCCTAAGGTTTTGAATCTCTCTTATGTTCTTGCATGCTGGCACTAAAATACTTATTGTCCAGTTATCTGGATCACTCCTTTCTTTCCATACTGGTATGCGTATCATCAGGAGACAGGTACCCCTATCTTACCCAATATCTTGAACATATCTGCTGTGACCTTATCTGAGCCTGATGTTTTCCTCGACTTTATTTTCCCTTGTGCTGTTCTTACTTCATCTAGAGTGAGCTTTTATTCCTCTTTTATTGTAGGTAATATATCAGGAAGGAAGCTTATGTGGAATTTTCTTCATTCAGAAGCTGATGGAATTATTCCTCCAATCTGCTTTTGATGTCCTGTGGGCTGGTAAACAGGTTGCTGCTGGCATATATTATGAATGGTGTTGAATGACCATCTTCTCTATCTTTCTGTCATGCTTTGCAACCTGATAGAGTTTTTGTGTCTCCTGGAGAGTCGTTTTTCAGAAGCTGGCAGAGCGCCTCTGGTGCCTTGGTCTTCTGCTACTGTGACTGCTCTCTTAACCTCTTTGTTAGCCAACAAGTATTAATTTTTAGCCTGGTCCATCTTTTTTATATCCCACTTTTTCCTGCATTCTTCCTTTGTTTTGATAATGTCCTGGACTACTACATTCCACCACCAGCTTTTTATGTACTTTATTTCCGTACTTGTTCTTTAGTCCTCACTCATGCTACTTTGAGATACTGCTATTCTTCTTTCTTCTACCTATTTCCTCATCTTTCTGAGGTGCGAGACCCCCTGAGTATTTCCTAGAAATCTACTGCTTTCACAACTTTCAGATATTTGGCCTTGTCTCTGTTGACATTAGAGCCTTCTCTGACCACTGCATGCAGCTGATTATTGTCAAGAGCAGTTTATGATGTGGGCCGAGAGTTTCACTTGCAACAGCTATGCAATCTCTGGTTCTACCCTTTCCTTACAAGAAGGAAGTGCACCCGAGTTGCATGTTAGCCACTCCTATAAATGATCTTGTAACCAACTCTTTTGATGAACCATACATTGGCCACCCTTACCAGACAGAAATCTAGAATGGCCTCTCCTCCTTTAATCCTCTTGCTTCACCCATGTGGACTCAGGCATTTGTACCCCTTTCTGTCTGTCCTGATATAAGCATTTGGGTACCCCACATACCTCTCAACCTGCAAACATTGAAAACTGGTTTAAAGGCACATGAAAAGTAGGCACATCAGGCTCAAAATTTGGATGTCTAATTAACATACAGTTTCACAAACAATTAGCACATAACTCTTCCTACTTCAAGCTGACTTATGAGATTCTACTCTGATGCAGAAGCTTAAAAAGCTGCGAGTGACAAAAATATAAGCATATTATGAACAATACAGTATAAAATTTGAAGATTCTAATAAAAGATTCCGCAATATATCTGCCTCACAAAGTCATTCATTTTTGCTTCTGGAAAGGCAGATAGAAAATGTTGGTCCTCATTCTTGAAATTATTGGTGCCATCAGAATGTTGCTTAAGTATACTGGTTTCCTGTGCACTACACAGCTATTCAGTGGGTGGTCAGATGGAGAAAATCATGTGAAAGGATAAATCCTGCCTGAAAATAGGTGCACATCTCAAAAAATAGGTACATCATGCAAAGGGGTAAATCAAGCCTGAAATTTGGTATGCACCTTCAAAATAGATACAGTCGAGAGGTCTTGTCTCTGATTATCAACGACACTCATGTTGTCCTGCTTTATCTAGTAGGTCCTGCAACTGCCACCTGAATGTACTTTTTTTCTCACCATCATAACACTGATTATGAATACCGCTCCTTCTTTACATTGGAATTTGATTTTGATATGTTTATAACTAAGTCTGATGACATCCCTTAATGTCTTTAGAAACTATCTTTAACCACAATTCCCACACTATTTTAAGTCTGCCCTCCCCCTAAGTAGTACACTCTGGATCCCAAGCCAAGTGGCTTTGCTACACTACCCTTCTGCCTTGTCTTCTTTAACTACAGGATGTCCAGTTTCCTTCTTACCATCAGGTTATGCACTTCCAAGCTGCATCCTGTCAGTTCATATTTGGCAGGTTGATTGGTTTTATATCCAGCTTTCACTCAACAGAGTTATCACAAGTTATCCAGGCTGGACACTGAATACCTGCTGGTCAGTAGCTTATTGACACAGAGCTGCCAGGCTTTATGGTGGGTACACCCTGGCCAATAGGGGCACCTAGACCTCTCTTCTTGGTAGAATGTGCTCCTGATATATACCAGAGTTGAATGGATCATCAATACACTTATCACTGGCTAATAGCTGTGCCCATTTTTTGGCAACATTAGTCAGCAAGACCGAATCACAATGAGGAAATTTTTATACAGTCATGTGACTAGCCCTGACATGGCATGCAGCCTGTGCCCCATGTTCTCTTATATAGAAAATACTACATACCACAGCTGATACTTGAAGTGGCTGGTCTACATAAACCTTCCCCTGATAGGCACCACTAAGGCTGTGCTGCTTCCCATGACTCAATCCAAATATGGGAAGTTTTAGATGGAAACTCTCAGCCTATTTGTGGGAGATAGGAGGGACCCCACAGAAACACAGAGTACATGCAGACTCCAAGCAGGCATTGGCTGGAGGTCAAATTTGAATCATGTACCATTCACTCATTGCCTGATTACAAACTTTACCCCACCCCACCAAAGCATATCTCACCAGCCACTGGGTTGCAAGGCACGGAACCTCATTCTAGACAGAGCACCAGTTTAAAAATGACCACAGAGACCAAGAGACACCTCCCCCCACAAATACTCTACATATATCTATGAGCAGAGGTGAAGCTATTGTAAGGTGAAGGGTGCAGCCATCCTGAACACAGGGCATCATGTGGCACAATCTTAATTTACCAGCATTTACTTTCTGAATGCTGGTAATGCAGCTGTGAAAATGATTTAGTGTTCCATGTGTGTTTTACTTCATTATTAGGTTTCAGCAGTGAATGCCAATGATCCATTTTCAGTCATGGTTGAAGCATTCAGTGCTTCCTGTTAGGAGTGGCCAGCTGCTTGTTATGTTTTTTTTTTCTTTTTTTGGGCCTCAGCTTAAAGTTGAGGGGAGTATCAAATTGGGAAATAGCCTTGAGTGAGTGTCAGAAGGGCTAGCTACGCCACTTCCTATGAATATAAGCAATTTGGAGGATGACACTTCACTTACTGCATGGCTTCAGCTGTTGTGAGTATTACACCACAGTCTATTAGAACAAGTAGGACTGAGGCAATCATTTTCTCAACTTCACTTTAGAATATCAACAGAGTAAGAAAAGTGCTGTTATTATTATTAGTAGTAGTAGTATTTGTGGTTTATTTTGAGTGCTAGCCTAAATTACTGTTTTGTAACCATGCTTTTCTAATATAATATAAACCTAGTTATCTAGAGCATAATGTTTGAGTTTTATTATCTATATGGATATAAATGCATTTTTCACAATAACAGAATGTGAAATGGTTGCACACTTAAGCCTGAGTATACATTTTACCTGCTGTCAAATATTTTCAGTCCTTAAAGTATAATGACTATTTCTCAATTTTCCTAGATTTGTTGTGATGAAGAGCAGTAAACCATTGTTTTGGCTATTGTCTGACCTGACAATCCTGCTAATCAGTTTTCTTCTGACAACTGGACTTAAGGTAGGGCTCTTTCAAGATGCAATGTGTACTTAGTACTCATGTGATAAAGGACCACTGCAAGTAATTGTAGAGTGGGACTGCTTCTGCTTCATATAACAAGAAGGTACAAAGCACTGCAAAATCATGAAATGAATGGTACACAAAGGATGAGTGGGTTTGCATTACACATGCATGGACACCTCTCCCTCATTTTTGGTGAACAACTCCTTATGAGTTTCTCTGGTCAGAAGTATCGGTATAACAGAAACCCTGGTAAAAGACTTATGACAATTCTAGAGACAATCTTGTGCCATTACAGTAATTTTTAAAGTCGTCCCCTGGCTTTGTATCATACAAGACAAATTCTTGACTATGATCCAGAAGACCCAAGTTTGAATACTTGCTGAAACACTGAAGCAGAGGCATAAGGGAGGCAGAAAGGAGCTATCGTTACTGGTTTGATCATACTGGGGGTAAATGCCAGTCTAGGTACTGCATAATAATGCCTAGCATGTGCAGGCAACAAGTATGAAGCACCATATCACGGATGTTTGCTTGACATAACCCACCAGGTAATGACAGTATGCAGCATCATATAAGGTATGTTTGCTTGACATTACCCAACTGGTCATGGTAGCATCCACTGTACGTGCACAAAAGAGTTCATGCCTAGCTAAGGGGACTCGGGGTCCCTGTGGTGAGATGAATGTGCAAATTACCTACCAGAGGTACAGTTAGCCTATTTCAAAATGCTCTTGAGCCCTGCTTTGGAAATTGACAAAGATAATTGGGGTGGAAATACTGGTAGTTCTCCATCCTGGGAAGAATTAGGATTCTCTCTTAAATGTAAGAGGCCCTGGTTTTAGAAGGATGAAGGTGGAGTCTCAGGCTTCAGGGATGAGGGCATTGCACAATGGTGCAGCAGTTAATGTTGTCGCCTCACAGCAAGAACTATCTGGTTTTATTCTCATCTGGGATGTCTTCTGTGCAGAGTCTGCATGACCTCCCTGCATTTGTGTGGGCTTCCTCCCACAGTCCAAAGACATGCATCTGGAGCATTTCTCCCCAAGCCTCTGCTGAAAATAGGCTCTGCCCTAGTCAGACTTTCCTGGTCAACAAATGTTAAATAAATATATAAATTGCTAAGCTCTTATAGGCAAGTAGAAGCAGCATAGTAAGGGGGGGGGGGCAAGCAATATCTGTGACTGTGTGCATGGATGAAGGCTCCCTCTGGTCAGTTCCTGTCCTGGAAGACTGGGGATTTCCTCCTCTCTATGGAATGAAAAGGCTGAAGTACTGTTACAGGATGGGTGATGGTCAACAGGCAGGGAGGAAAAAAAAAGAATGAAAAAAAAACAGCAATGTTCAAAGCCAAACACCTGATTCTCGGGTGGGCAGTAATGTACTAGTTCTATTTAGCAGCATATAATGCTCAGTGGCCCTAACCTTACCCGAAAACCCTACATGGCTTGTGTGTGAATAGCTGATGGGCAGATACATTAAACTAATAAATTGACTTGTGTGCATCCTCCAGCACGTAAGCTCTGCCTATTACCTACTTGCTCTCCATAGCATCATTGTTAAAGTAAGACCCATAAGTCTTGGGAGCAGCAGTGGTTAATAGAGATGCAGCACTAACTGACTTTTACAGCAACTTATTCCTTCACCAGCTTATACAAGGCTGTCCTTACTTACCAGACCTAACCAATTAACGATCAAAATCCAATTCATTGTCAATTCCAATACGCCAGACACATTCACTCCCCCTGTAGTAGAAGCTTCAACCTTTACTGACCATTTTGTTATAAGATCAATGTTTTCTGCAATGAAACAGAGAATCATAGACTCTCACTAGAATCATAAACTCTAATAAGTTGGCTCTTCATTGTTTACTAGTGTAGCATCTTTGACTTGGCACCATGGTCCATTAAATAATTACTGAAACACTGTACTTTAGCATTGTCCAAAAATCATGCTGCCATCAAAAGCTATTCCTGTCCTCTTATGCACAGAAAACAATAAACCAGATGTGCCTCTTGATTAACAACCGAGCTCAAGAGAGCATGCATATTAAAACATAACCTAGCACTACTTCCAGAAAACCAATAGCCAGCTTGATTGGAATAACTACAGACATTATAAATTATTGGCAAAAAGGTGATCACAAAGGTTAATAAGGGCTTCTATAGGGCTAGAAAATGTATCTTTTCCAGTAATCTCAAATTATTGTTGAATGACTTTCATAGCTTGTTTGCTACATTAAACCTAACAACAAAACCAAAGCTTGTTTACTACATTGAACCCAACTACAAAACCCAAGCTTGTTTGCTACATTAAACCTAACTGCAAAACCTTACCATAATGCTGTAATCTGTCAAACTCTGACCCCAGACAAGAAGCAGAAACCTTTGCAATGCACTGCAGCCCCCTTCCTCATACCTGTAGCAGTCCATTACAGTCCCCATCCTCAAACCTGTAGCAGGACTATCATTAATTATACTTGTCATCTGCATCTGTAGTACCAAAGCCACTGTGTGACTTCAGGCCTGTCATACTAACTGAAGTTAATGAATGTCTCAATGTACTGCCCAAGTATTGTAAGCCAGAGCCAGTGGAACATAATCTTACACTTCTAGGGAGAAATAACATGCCTATCACTATTTCCTTAGTACACGCCAAAGACATTGCACTTACATGCAGTTACTTCTCACACAAAAGAAAGCAAGTAGAATAGCACCTGTATGAACCAGAAGCGTTATTAACAATAGAGATACACCATCCCATTGCACTACAACTTCCACTATCTAAAATCCTGGAACTAGAGGTACACCCTCCCATTGCACTACAACTTCCACTATCTAAAATCCTGGAAAGGATGTAGCCATTACGCTTAAGGTTTTCAGGAAAACAACAGTCTCCTCTTTTTTTAGAGCACCTTGTTTTTTGTGGCACAGTACATTTTTCATGCTCATCTCCTATTACCACTTAATTTAAAGCCATGAATGAAAGCAATATGGAGTGAACCATGTCAGTCCCACAAAAGATTAAATACATTATCTCCCCCCAGACTTGTACAGTAGCTGGGTAACCATGATCTGGTTCTCCAGCTGCATAAATAATAGTCGTTATCAAAACAATTAGCAGTTAGAGAAGAATTTACAAAGGAATGTGTACTAAAACCTTTAGCTTCCAACCAGTATCTACTCAACTCATTAAGGCCCTACTTTGGAAACTAAGACCCACCACTCTGGCTGCTAACCTCCTCCCAGCTGACTACCTACAAAAGGCTGCAGATGCAATTGCATACCCCATCTCAATTCTAATCAACCGATTCATATCAGAAGCCTCCATCCCTGCCATATGGAAAATCTTGCACGTAATACCTCTTCATAAGGGGGGGAAGTGCCACTAAACTGTCTAACTACAGGCCCATAGCTATTTTGTCACCACTAGCTACAACTATGGAGAACTGTGTTCATATTCAACTCATGAAATATCTCACACAGAACAAACTACTGTCCAACTCTCAACATGGTTTTAGAACAAATCACAGCATTACATCAGTCCTCCTCACTTTTACTAACATTATAAACCACAACCGTAACAATAACAAACTTATCTCTGCACTCTTCCTAGACCTCTCCAAGGCTTTTGACATGGTCAATCACAAAATGCTAATGAACACCTTGAAGGCCTTCACATTAGACAATCAGGCACTCCATTGGTTTGATTCCTACCTAAAAGGCAGGCAACAGGCTGTGCTGTGGCAGGGTAAACTCTCCTCACACCTCCCCATCAGGCTAGGAGTCCCCCAGGGCTCAATACTAGGTCCCCTTCTCTTCCTAATCTTTATAAATGAACTTAGCACAATCATACCGGAGGCTGCCTACATTCAATATGCAGACGACTCCGCCTTGATTTGTTCTGCCACCAACCCAACAATTCTTACCACAATAACCCAAAACACCTTTAACTTGGTTGAAAAATGGCTACTAAACCAACGACTAATCCTAAATCCCAACAAAACTAAGTTACTCCTCTTCTCCCCTACGTGTACGTCCACCCCACCTCTCTTCAGCATAACAGCTAGTAATGGGACCATTATCTCCCCAGAAACACAAACTAAACTCTTGGGTGTCACAATTGATAACAATCTCAGGTTCGATGTGCACATCAATCAAACTATAAAAACCATCAATAAAAAACTTGGCTCTATAGGATCAAATCATTTATCACCCAACCTGCAAGAATTGCAATCGCCAGCTCCCATCTACTATCTACCCTTCTCTATGCGTCTCCTCTTTTCTCTTACCTGAGCAAAACTGAACTCAATAAATTATCATTTTGTTACAACCATATCACCAGATTTGCTACTGGCACACCCTACCGAACCCACCACTGCCACAACCTAAATCTCCTAGGCTGGCTTGAACTACCTCACCTTCTACAACTCAACCAGCTCATAGCTGCCCATAAAATCCTCCATCAGCTAGAAAATACCCCTGCCCTAAAAAACATGATCTGCTCCTACAGCAACAATTGACCACTCAGCTTCTCTACCAAACTCCTAGTTCAAACAGTAAAATACAACCACGCTGCTGGTGACTCTCTCTTTGCTAACTCTGTTGGAAAGATATGGAACTCACTACCACCTGACCTGACCCTAGAACCTTCACTAACCATATTCAAAAACAAGATTAATTATTACTTTAAATCACACTGGATATGTCCCTTTACCAACCCTGACTAGTGCCCTGTCCATCTCACATGCCTCTCCTTTATAAGTGTCCTCTCTTCAGCCATCTCTCTCAATATCACAATGGTCAAAACCATAACTAAATCTACTCAATGTATTCTTAATCCTGAAGGTAATATGCTGTTATTACCTGTTTAGACATACTTGCATTGATATGCAAGCCTCAGATGTTACGTGGTGTTGTATTGCTTTGTTCTGTAACTTATGAGTACAAAGCAATTATATTACACATGTACCTTGGAGCTTTTCTCCCTGGGCCTCTGCTGAAAATGAACATTAATCCAGTTGGACCATCCTGGTTAACAAATGTAAAATAAAATAAAATAAATAAAATATAACCTTTGTTTTTCTCTATATTCATTAATACAATCTCTCTTATTCTCTTAAATATTTACTAATGCTGGTTTATGAAATGGTGCATGTGCTTCAATACATCCTGGGTCTGTATTAAAGAAAATTTGTTAAAGGATCCAATTGATACCTCTCAACCTCTTGGCACAAGAAATATGGACAAAGGCAAAAATAATCGGGGGCAAAACTCTAAAACAGGGACAAATTTTATATATTGGTCTAATAAACTTAGAAAGTTGATAGCATAAAAGGTTTTGTGTTATCGTGCATTTTTCTGAAGGATTTGAAGTTTGAAACGCAAATGCCTGTCATTATTTAGTGATTCAAATCCTCAATATTGCCAGAAAAATACAAATTTTATGAGGAATAAACTAAAATATTAAGCACAAATCTGGATAGTCTGCAAAAATCTGGACAGTTGAGAACTGTCAGTTTCAGGAAAATTAATCATGTTATTCAGTCACAGAAATTTTTTTCAGTTTAGTTTAGACAGATGAATCATTTTCATGGTGAAATTGAAACCGTGAGCAATTACAAATATCTGAAAATCTGGAAGTTCTCCTCATCTTATTTTTCAACTTCACACACATCAATATGGATTATACAAAACAATGTAAGCAGATTATGCAGATCCATAGCAAACCACCCTAGGAAGAAGTGCCATTGCCTCACATTAAAGAAGGTAGATGGCTGCCTAGAGCTAACCAATCCTAACAACACTAACCAACAAGCCATAGTGAATAAAATAACAAAGGGGTTTAATGTCAGAATATACACAAGATCCTTTTCTCTCCTCTTCTATGACTCAACTTACTTTGAATATTCATTTACCAGCAAGGCGTCTGCTATATGTGTATCCTCTGTTTGCAACTCGCTGCTCATATCCATCAGAGGATGCAAGTCCTATGGATCCTTCAAAATGAAACAAGAGCTCATTTGTTCACTATGGCACAGTGCAATTTGTAGTTGACATAGCTTGCACATATTTATATCGCCAGCTTGAAGTATACACATGGTTTGGGTCATTCCTTCATTGAAGCAAAGTATTGCTGGATTTTTAGTGTTGATTTCACTGCTTTGTGTGACCTGGTCAGATATGACCAATTGTGCACTGTCCATTATTACTTTCAACTTTATGAGTACATGTTTCATGTACTTTTCAATATAATACTGTATTGTCTTTATTTTATTTTTATTGTAACTAAGCCATTGTTGAAAATTTACCTTTATATAATCCAGGTAACTGCAGCCTATAAGAAAGGCAATGCAACTAATAAAAGGGAACTCAGAAATCTTAATGATTGATTCATAAAGAATTTAATGATAAAAATCTAATGTGATTGCAACAAAAAACTAAATGACAAAGACAACACATACATTCACATGACACATCCAAAGCTGCTGTCACAGAAAACAGAAGCAGTTCACCAAACTTGTTAAATATGTACAGGGAGTTTCTAACAGGAGATATAAATGTAATACAAGCCTTACTGGCAAACCTAAGGGTATATAAGTTAGTATTCAGCCATCATTTCATTGTACGGTAGGGGGTTGTGGTGTCAATATACATTAAATACATTGCAAACTATAGAAATTGGATAATGGCTTAAACAGAGGTTATATTTTTTCTTTCTTTCTTTTGTTCCCCTAGTGTCACTATGATAGCTTTCCCAGAGTCCAACATCTTTGCTAGGTCTACTGGTACTCCAATCACCCCTGGTCCAGTGCCTGAATTTTAAACCAATGCCAGCAAAGACCTTAAGGCATCCTGATGGGTTGGTGCTGTCCATCTTCTAGCCGGGGGGGGGGGTCTTCCCCCTTCCTTGTGGTCTTGTGGTTATGCCTGAGGGGAGGGCTTGCAATGGAGACATTCAGCTAATTGCTCTGCTTTCATGGCAGCTTAAGCAAGCCTATACCCTCTTCCCTCCTTTGCACCATGCAACCCATAAGCAATGCTTCCACCAGGGATCATCTCAAGAGATACCTAAAGGACCACCCACCCCCCAGGGATAGTGATGCCCATCCATCACTGCCACTCTGTCAGTCACTAACGCCACTATTTTAACCCACATTAGCTGGGCTGTAGTCAGAGTTTTGTCCTGCTAAACTACCACAGCAACAACTAAAGAGAAATTATCTGAAGAGATGTTTTTTCTACACAGAGAGAGATGAGAGCAATTATAATTTTAAGAGGTGCACCTTTGAACACTGCAGCTTTCTCAAAAAGACAAGAGTCAAAATTAATTCTAAAATTCCCCTCATAAAGATAAAAAAATTACTATTTATGACTGTAAGTTAATAGGTATATACTATGCTAATGACTTCCTGGGCCTTTATATATCTAGCTGCACAACCCAACCCAATTGTGTCCCAGTGTAACATGGGCATCTATTTTGGGGGATATGTTAGTTAGGAGGTTGTTAAAGGTATACTGGGGGTGTGTGTTATTAGGCAATATTTACTGTTGGCCTCTACCAGAGACATGGACCAATGTTCAAGGTTATATTTGAAAAGGGTTAGGGACAAACTCTGCTTTACATGGATGGGGAGCCTATTCCAGAACATGGGAATCTCACCAGCATGTTCTAATTATGTTGTAAGCAAAATGTAAATCCTTGGATCTAGTGTTTCTGGTGCTATTTATTTTGTGGATGTGTAAAAGTTCTAGCAGGAAGGGATATGAGGATGTCTTATATGCCTGGCATAGATTGCCTCTGAGTAACCTGTAGGAGACTGAGTATAGAGACAGAGCTTTTAAACAATCTGTAAAGCACAATATGTTAATACCTTGGATTCTCTTGGTGAGGAATCCCTATGGGCATTCCAGCTGTTCCAGATTCCTGGTCAAGTACATGCTGAAGGGGCATTATACTCAATGATGGCTCTGATAAAGGCTGAATAAAGTGGTACTATCATTTCCTTTGACCGGGATGCTAACTAGATGTTATACCCTTACTTATAAGTTGGGCGACATAAAATGATTTTCTTACTACCTTGGCTATGTGCTGGTCAAAGGCTAGATTACTGTCTACATATGTCCCCACAGCCCTAACTATTGGGTCAACTCTTAGGGGAGTCTTATTGATAGAGAGATTAACCTGGGTGAACTATAATGCAATTTTTGGCATTGAGTATTAATCTGTGACTTTAGCACTAGTCATTTGTCTGTGCTAGACCCTCTTGGAGGTTGTTAATATCCTGGGGGGAATCTATGATAGCTCCCAATTTTCAGTCTTCTGCAAACCTGGTGAGCACTAGGCCTTTGACATTAGACTTGTCCTCCAAGATGTAGATGCCCAACAGGAGTGGGCCCAGCACTGAGCCCTGAGGTACTCCTCTGGTGATCACTCTCTTAGTGGATGTGGTCTCACCAGTCTTGACTTCTTGGGTCTTACCTGTGAGCAAGCTAGCAATCCAGGAAGTTATGTAAGGATTTATGCCTAGTTTGGTGAGTTTCTCAACAATACGTGAGTGACATATGGTATTGAATGCCTTAGCCAGATCCAGGTAGGTGGTGTGCACCATTTTCCTCTCGTCCATTACTTTGGTGACCACCTCAAGTCTACCAGGTAATATAGGCATGACCTTCTTTTGATAAAACCTAACTGGGATGGGTCTAGTTGCCAATTCCTTTGCTGATCATTTCTATGACCATTCACTCCATGGCTTTGCATATTAAACTAGTCATACTAATGAGTCTGTAGCTTCCAGAGTCGGTTGATAGTTCACATTTGTGAAGAGGGATAACCATTGCAGTCCTCAATTCATGTGGTAAGAAGCATGTTTTGAAGTTGTTGTTGAAAAATGACTCAAGTGGTCCTAGTAGGTCAAGTTTCAAGCTATTTAGGAGGCAACCTGTGCTACTTTTTGGGCTCATTGAGGATGTGTTTTTGGCCTTAGCAAGAGCAGATGTGACCTGCTCTCTGCTAATAGTTGGGGGTGGGGTGGGGTTATATTAGTAGGGATTTCACGGGGAAGGCAGGGGGAGATTGAGGGATGAAGTTAGAGCTGAATTTGTCAACCAGCAGATTTGCTAAGCCAATCTGCTTATTGAAGGTGGTACCATTTACCACCATTTCAGCACACTGCTGTGTATTACTTTTAAGGTTTCAGGCACAGCTGTAGATGTCCTTTGACTGACTTTAGACTGAGAGGCTATCTTGACCTCATAATTAGTTTTGTTACATTTTATCAGTCCTCTTAGTTTCCTGTTTAGTTTAATTGGTGAGCACCTGCCATTATGAGAGTTGTTCTTTATGATTTTGGCCATGGCTTTTTTCATTTTTTTATATACCCTGTTAAAGTTAAGATTCCACCAGTGTGGTTTGTTTTGGGCTTACTTCTAGGAGATAAAGCAGCCTTTGTACAGCCATTTACATGGTTGTACAGGGTTTCTTTGAATAATTCCACATAGGTTGTTGTGAACTCGGGATTCTGATGGACACTGAATTTTGACAAAGTGTCACTTAATAGGATGTAGTTTGCTTTAGAATAGTTCCTAAGTTTGACAAGTTTTGCTGGGGTTTTCCACATTGAGTTTTGTTTCAAAAGAGAGAGCTTTGTGATCCGACTTAACTAGTGAGGACATGACATGGGGGTGGGTGGGCATTGCCAAGCTCTCACATTTTGGTGAGTACTAGGTCTAATATGTTTGAGCCTCTGGTTGGACTGTGCACAATCTGGTCAAGGGTATTCATGTTAATAAAGTCCAGAAAATGTTGTTCCTGCAAATTGGAGGCAGTGTATACTTCCCAATCTATAGAGGGGGTAGTTGAAGTCTCCAATGAATAGGGTATTTGGCTGCATGGTGAGTGCCTCCAACAGGTCTAGGTATGAGCTATGGGATTATTGGAGAATAGATGGTAACCTATAGCTTGCTAGGATATGGTAAGGGACTTTATCTATGGTGGTTTGCATGTGGATGAACTCCAGAACATCATCCTGTTGATCCAAATCAGAGGTGTACTTGTTACTAATGTAGATCAAGACACCTCCATCCTTAGTCCCTGTCTGTACAATCAATGGTCTAAATGTATGGAAGGCACTGAAGCTTTGCACTACTGTAGTATTTTCTATGGTTTTACACAATGTCTCAGTAATGGCACAGATGGCTATATTCTGCAGAGTGAGGAGAGCTTGTAGGGTTAGGAGTTTTTGTTAATGCTCCTGGCACTGAGCAGTAATACCTTTAGGTTCCTTTGGGCTTTATTTGCTAATCTGATAGTTTAGTCAATTTGGCATTGTCTAAAAAAAACTCTATAAGGGGGTAGATAAAGTTTTAGCCAATATCCGGAAGCCCAGTGGGACAGGTACAAACCATCCTTGGCAAAACAATGTGGTCTGTTAACAATGTCCTGTCATGCTGACAATTACTGAATACTCCTGGAATGACACCAGAAAATAAGCCAATTGTTAAAGTCAATCATTTTTATTCATACTGTGGCATCATCCTGGGTGAAGGTAGAACGCTGCTTAGTGCAAGGCATGTACCTGTCTGCGACACATATTCAGAGAGATCCATATTCTTTTTTTCATATAGTCCAGTGAGGTATGTCTCAGGCCATTAACACCCACATGGACTAGGGTAGAATCATACTGTTAACTGTGGTGCATGTGCAACTTGGCAGATCCTGGCTCCAGATAAGCAACTAACCATTAGCTTCTCCTTGTCCATTCTGACGAGTAAGGCATCTGTGTGTCATGCAGTGGCATTTCCATATGGCAAGAGTCTCAGGTAAAGTGTTTGCTTGTTTTATAGACTTCATTCTTGGGGGTCCATTGGGTGTAAGTGTATGTGTGGTATTTGGTGTTGCTTTCAGTGTGTGTTTTAGAGATTGCTGATGATGGACCAGTTGTAAGCTTAGGAGGTCTTTGAGGTTTGGGAAGATTGTTTTTCAGTGCCACAGCATAAGATGGTCTATGTGTGTGGTAGACACTGTGTATGGTCTATGTAATATGTGAGCTTTTGACAATATTATTTGTAAGTGAGATTTTTACCTCCAAAAAAAAGTGTGTATTTACATCTCTTGCATACTGTGTTAGCCTATTTTAGGATTAAAAGGTTGTTTGTGAACATGAAACAATTGTTACATTGTCTCAGAATATCCATATCTACCTCGCTGGCTATGAAGACATTTGAAAATTGCATAATGTGGCTGTTATGGTTAGAGGACTGGGTTATACAGAGGGATCCTAAGATGGTCTACATGGTTAAGGACTAGAGTTAGATATGTTATTAGTATTGTTAGATGCATAAGCTAACTGCTTTATGCTTAACTCCATGAAATGCCTCAGTAAGATACAGGTTACTGTCCTAATATAATTATACAGGTAAATGTTACTGTCCAAGCATTTTTGTCAGTATGTAACACTGCCAGCCACTGCTGCGCAGTGAGCAGCTTCACACAAGCATGCCTAATTTATTGAAACAGAAAAGAAACTGTAATCTAATACCTGAGTGTTCTAGCCAGTGAATAACTATACTTTGAGCTCTTTTGAAGTACTTCTTAACTCAGAATGACCAGGCAGACACCGTCTGCTTAAGATGAATGATCTGGTCCTTTTGATGTAAAAACAATGCAAGAAAGGAGCACTCAAGTGCAATACGACAAAAAAAAAGTATTCACCGGCTAGATCACCTTACAGCAAGGTGACTTAAATGCAAACAGTTTAGAAAGTAACACAGAGAAGACAGGTGATTTTTTTACACCCAAAGTATTTAAAATGCTTTTTTAATGCAGTAAAACAGTAGTAATCAGTTCAATAATGAAATGCTAAGTGCAGTAAATCAAATCAAATAACGTATGTCTGCCTGGTTGACACTGGATACAATGGAAACACTTCTTACTCACAGGCAAAGATGCCAGGCTTTGATGAGGTCTGTGTAACGGGCACAGATCCATGCAAATATGCGTATGTTATAGCAATTGAAAATAACTGAAATCTCACTCCTTAGTCTTCAGTCCAATGAATGACCATGCTTTGAGTTCTTCTGAAGTGTTTTCCAACTCAGAACGACCAGGCAAACACCTTTTGCCACAAGATGGATGATCTGTTCCTCTTAGTGCAAAAACACAGCAAAAAGGAACCCTCAAGTGCAATGCAACTGTGACGGCCGTGCCCTGGCCCAGCAATCAAGGAGCCTCAATCCTCACCACTAACACCAAGGAGGGCGTTTAATATATGAGAAAAGGATAACAAATACACACAGTAAAGTATGATTTCCCTTAAGTGCACACAGAGATCACAGTCAGTCTGGGGCTGGTTGCTCCATTGCTCTCCAGGTCCCCAATAAGACTCCCCACTGGCACAGCTATAGGGTCCAGATCTTAGCCTAGCTGGCAAGCTAACCTCCAGTACCCTCTCTGTCCCACCAGTGCTTCGTGTCCCTGCCCAGGTAGCTGACACACGACACACACACTTTGAGGAAAGTATTTATACAACTTCACAGACACTCCTGGGAAAGGCTGACACAGATTCTCCAGCTGTGCCCCTTTACCCAGACTATATGGTAGTAATTACGGCCACTACCAGCTAATACTTATCAGATACCCAAAGGCCCTTAAATGGGTGTCCAATTATTACTGTGCAATATTATCATCCAATTGGTAAGTGTGACTAAGTCTAAGACTTATTAGAGTGGCTTTGTACAATAACCTCTATAAATATGCAATGTACTCTAGAGCTTAACTTGTCTCTACACAAACCAGCCACAGGTAAAAAGTTTTTAAAATATTTAATAATAAATAATTAAAACACAAGACAATACTACTACAATACAATGTTACTCAAGAGTTCAGAGATCACACAGAAACTTAAAACAATACAGTAAGAAAGTTCTGATATAACAGAAAAACACTTAAGTATAATCTTTATAGTCCTAGCTATTTCTACAAGAAAACATTCTTCTAAAGTTACTTACTTTCATAGAGCAAGGCAGTGCTGAGGTTGGATATCAAGACAGAATGCTTACAGTCTCTCTCTGAACAATAGTTTTTAAAATCACTCAAACATTTCTGCTGGGCCCTCCCAGATTACATCATTTTGACACTTAGGTTTTCTCACTATACACATTACATCATTTTGACACTTAGTCTGGAGTTCCTAGGCCTCAAGGCTACATTATTTAACAATCTAACATCTGCTTAGGAAACTACAACAATAAAAAACATTTCACATGTACAGTCTAGTAATTATTCCTCAAGTTAAAACAATACAAAGAATGTGTTCATCTAGCCAGTTTGGCAGCACTATCTAGATCAAAGGGTATACAAGACATAATTTTAACTTCAAAAGAACAGATGTGAAATGCTTGGCTTAGTTTTCCTTACAGCAGATGGCAATGTTGCTACAATCTTGAAGTTCACATTTCACAGTGTTTTCTTTCATTTAAGAAACGAGGCTGTATTTTACATTTATATTTACAAATGATAGCATTATGTATCAAATTCTATTTGACTAGGCTGGCAGCCTTCACCCCTTCTTCCCCAATCTTCACAGCAACAACAAAATAACTTATTCCCTGACTAGATTGCCATACAGCAAGTTAACTTTAATGCAAATGTTTTAGAAATCAACACCTAGTGAAGATGGGTGATTTTTCACCAAAAGAACTTTAAATGTTCTTTAAATGCTGTAAAATAATATTGATCAGTTCAATAATAAAATGCAAGTGCAGTAAATAAAATCCAATAAGTTATCTTTGTTTGAATAGCACTGGATAAAGAGGAAACAGTTCTCGATCTCAAATCAGGACAACAAGCTTTGATGAGCTCTGTGGAAAGGAGTACAGATCCACGTAAATGCTTCCAATTTACAGAAAGTAAACAAATCTCCTGTGACCTCTGGCCAATAAATGATTATATTTTGAGGTCTTATGGAGTGCTTCCCAACTAAAAAAGACCAGACAAACACCTTTTGCTACAGGATGGGTGATCTGTTCCTCTTAATGTAAAAACACAACAAAAAGGAACCCTCAAGTGCAATGCAACAACAAAACAACTTATTCTTTGGCTAGATTACCCTATAGCAAGGTGATTTACATGCAAACAGTTTAAAAAGCATCACTTAGAGAAGACAGGCAATTCCTTTCACCAAAAATACTTTACATTTTTTAAATGCACTAAATCAGTAGCAGCATAGAAAGTACACAATGAAAATGTACTATACTAGTAGTATTTTATGATCTAACAATAAAAGAATAATTGTTTGTATGTAGAGTTTAAGTGGAAGAAAATCTCATGTTACTTCTCATAAGTACCTCTGCCATTCGCTCACTTCTAGAGAGTAGCTGCGTCTAGTGAAATGAATGCTTATGAGATTAGGTATTGGTTTCCCCAGCCACGAGCTCTGGCACAGGTTTTATTGTCTGAAATCTTGTTGGGAGCCCTAGGACAGTCTGAGAAGTAGGACAGTGACTTCCAATGTGCATTTTTACTCATTGCCGTGGGGTCCTTTGCAAGACAATTGTTTTTTATTTGTTTTTGCCTGGTTCTCTCTGACAGAGTATCTAATCTCTCTACTCATCTTCTTCCCAGAAACTTTCTGGAAGATCAGGAAGTTTTTGTTTTGATTGTGTTATGCAAATGGAATACATTTCATCTAAACAGTACCCTTTCTGGTAATTCAGCAATCTATGACTATGGAATCTCACCTGTTCATAGTACAGCCATTTCCCAATATATGTTATTTTTGTCTGTCAGATCTAGTATCTTTACAATATCTCCTGCATGTATGATTGATTATTTTCATGCAGTCTTTTTATAGTTACTGTTGGATGCCCTAGACATGGTGCCCTTTCGCCTTGAAGCAAGGTGTCTGCCGTGGGTGGTAACAATGCTAATGAAGTAGGGAGTTTAGTTTTAGCTTTAAATTTCAAAATTTGAGCTGGTGACAAATGCAATTAACATTCCAGAGCCCCATCAGTATAAGGTAAAACTCTTCCTTGCTTTGTAGCACATATTTTATTTCCTGAGTTTTTTTTTTTTTTTAATTGGGTGGCTCTATCAACTTAAATGCTATCCTGCAGGTATTATGGGTTAGTGGTGATATGCTAGAATTCCCATTCTAAGGCAACTCGCTGAAATTCTGATCTCTTTAAGTGTGTTCCATTGTTGGTGGTAACAGTTTCAGATATTCTACATCTGGCAAAATTACTTTCCTGACAGTAATCACAGACTTGGTAATTATCTCTTTCAGTCTGTATACTGCATGGCAATTTGGATAATAGTCAGTGCATACTATGTACTGGGATTTCTGCTGGAATAGATCTACTGCAGCTTTTACCCAGAGATGGTTTTAGCATCCCATGTGGAATCATTTCTTTTTGAGGTACTTTCTTTCTTAGTTTGTCATATATGGTACAGAACATGACTTTTTTAATTTGAGTAGACATCTTGGTTCAAAACACTATGTTTCTAGCTCAGTCTTTGCACTTTACAATACCTAGATGTACATCATGTGTCCCGAATACTATCTGCTTTTTAAGATGTAGAAACATTACTAGTGTACAACAGATGAATACAATAAAGTGTGGCTGTACTGATATAGGGTGTTTTCTTTTCTCTTCAGGCCATCTTTTTTGAACTGTTCATAATAAACGTTACATACTTTTCAGTCTAATTTTTGAGTTCTCACTTTTTCTCTTCCAGCAGTGGCAGATACAGTTTGGTATTATCACTTCTAGATCATTAGTTACACATCTTTGTTGGTTTTCTTCAAGTATTCTCAACTCAGAGGCTGACTTCACATACTGAGGCTGCACTTTGCCATAATTCTATTTTACTTTTAAATGTTTCTTCATAGTATGATTGTCCACTAAGTCTTAACATTTTTTTGTCACATTCAAACCACACAACATATTTATATATATATACACACTTTCTTTTATAAACTTGTATTGATACCTTATTTTTTTAGAATTTTCCATCTGAATGCCATGTAACTTGCTCTATATATGTCTATTGCTTTTACTAGTGGGAAGTCATTTTCTAACAATACCTTATTTCTCACAAACTCATTGTAAACTATATACAGATCTACTATGATTACTGAATTATACAGACATGCAAAGTCACAGTCCTTATCTTTAAGTCTAAGTTGATCACATAAGTGTCGATATGAAGATGTTGAAAAGAAATGTGTCATCATAGATTAGACCCAAGAATCTTCCACTCCTCCTGTAGGTAAAGAACGAGCCACTTGTATTTCTTCTGTTTTGCTACATAATTCAGATGCAATATGAAGAATCTCAAATCTTTGACCTCAAGATTTCTAGTTTCTACTAAGTTACAATTCCAAATTTCCAAGAAGAGAATCAGAGATGCTGCAACTTTGATACTTGCAGCTGTCTTTTTTTATTTGTGTTTGTTTAAAATCATAGCAAATAATGGTATGTACAAATGATAAAAACATCTTTTAAATATTACTTCTTCATATCCAGTACTGCATCATGTCAAAAAGAAAAATAAGAACCAGAAATGGAGCTGATCTGAAGAGACTTTTAGAGATATTTATAAATATACAAGAACCCAGGGCAACTTTAGAAAATGCACCTTCTGACATCATAGGCTTTCTTAAAGAGTCAGAGTCCTAATTAAAATACCCTATGGGGGTTGTTCTACACTTAAAGTTTTAACCCCTGATATGAACAAGGCTAGATAAGTGTCATCTTTTGAATAATTTGTGATTCTGTAGAACTGTATTGTAATTGTTAAACTGTAGTCTTTTTCATGAAGTGTTCTTCCATTTGTTGCTGCTTAATGTTGCACAATTATCATCATTGGGGTATATTTCTTTTCTCCCTTCTTTTTCTTTTTTAATCACCCAGTCTAATTTGAAGTGGGGAAAAGACAGTAACAAATGCTGCTGAGCAATGTTTCAGGACATTTCACACCATTCACTTTGTGTCAATATTAAGTAATTGTGGATGAATCTAGATGTTAATTTCAAGATTCATTTTGAAATGAGACACATTAATATTTTAGCATAAAACATATTCTCTTTAACTTTACTCTGTGAATTTAAGCTGACCGTTTGGATCAGTTACTTATTGCAGTAATAGTAAAGTACATTTTTTTCATGGTTAAGCCCCTACAGACATTTAGCAATGTGTGTATTCTGACCCCAAGTCGTACATATTATGTTGTCTCTAGATTAGATTCCTTACAGATAACATAATAAAACTGTCTTCTAATGATTAAAATCAATAGTATTCCAGTTTGCAACAAAAGAAGGCTAGCCTTGCCTATTTTACCAATGTTAACTTTTAAAATTACTAGTGGTGGAAAACAATTTATTTATTTATTTGGCATTTGTTTACCGGGAAACTCTAACTGGGCCAGAAAGTGTCCATTTTTAGTAGAGGACCAGGGAGAGAAGCTCCACATATCACAATCTTTCAAAAATCAGTTACAGATAATTTAAATCACAAAGTACCACACTACACTACAAAACACAGGAATGAAAAAAAATGTTGCAATGAGAAACACATAGGACACATGTTTCATAGAAGAGTGCTCTGAAAAAGAACAACAGGAATTGGAGAAAATATGTGAGGAACAACTCATTAGTCATATTATTTGTTAAATAGATTAGTATGTGATAAATGAGACTGAGACAATTATAATAAGATATTTAAAATAGATATTAGGGATTACATGATTAGAGACAGTGAGGGGAAACTGAGTGCCTTAGAATGAGAGATGGTGTGCATATTGTGGTTATAGAAGGAAGAAGGATGGAGAGAAAAGGAGGTTACAAGAAGAGTGTAGGGTGTCTTCATGTAGCTTAGGTGAGTAGGGAGGAAAGGTCTGTAGAGATGAAGTGGATAAGCTAAGGTAGCGGGAAAAACAAAAGAAAGGAGTGGAGTAGGAGGTTGGAGAGGGTTGTGAGGTATGATTTAGGATGAAGGGGGTGCGTGAAGTATAATAAGTTCAGCCAAGATTGGCACAAGAGCAGATCCATGATTTTAAGTATTTTTTGCAGGGAGCAGTTAAAGGTAGGTAGGTTAGAAACTGTTCTGGTGGCTACAGGTAAGGAGTTCCATTTTTTTTTTTTTTTTTTTTGCTACTGAGCACGAGTATAGGCTTTTTTCTAGGGGATTTATTTAGTTTATTTATGGTAAGAAGTTGTTTGTCTTATGATCTAAGAGATCTTTTAGGGAAATATGTGTTGATTAAAGGGGTAATAACTGGACAGGTAATGGTTTGTGCATGATTTTATGTGTTGTTATAAGTTAAATGTAGGAGAGAGGGAGGGGGAGTTCCAGCCAGATAAGGGTATGCAAAGGTTTACAGCGATGGATAAAGTAAGATAAGTAGCAGCAAACTTCATAGGTACATAGGTGTGTACTAGGCTAATGGGCCTGGAGCCTTTACAAGCCTAGCCCATAGAAGTGCCCTGGCATTGTGCTGCCCAACGTTAGTTCCCAGTGCCTCTATCAAGTAGAGCCACTCCAGTGATCCCCGGGGTGAACTTTCTATTTCCCATCCACTCATCAAGATTTCTCTTGAGGAGGCCAGGTAAAGTGCCCTGCTTGACATGTATGGAAAGTTTATTCCATAGCATGTGCAGTCTCTGGGTTATGAACCTGTCCCTCCAGCATGTTCTGTTGATTGTGGTAATAAGGTTGAAGTGTCTGGAGCATGTGGTGTGGAGGGATTTGGTTTTCTTTAAATGTAGCATTTCTAACAGTGCTGGGTCAGACATAGCTTTGTAAGTCAAGCAGTGATCACCTCTTAGTAGATGATATGAGATAGAGAATAGCTGGAGTTTTTTTGAGTCTGTCCATGTAGGACATGTATTTAAGGCCAGGATCCTCTTCGTGAGGTACTTTTGTGGCCTTTCCAACTTTTGCATGTGTCTAATGAGGTACATGCCAAACCGGGCATTATACTCGATGATTGGTCTAATGAGGGAAGAGTAGAGAGAGATGATGACCTCTTTCTTCCTGGATGCAAAACCCTTGGTAATGAGATGTGCCACATAGAAGGACTTGCTGACCACAGTGACAATGTGGTGGTTGAAGGAGAGGTTGCTGTCAACTTGCGCCCCCAGATCTCTTATAACGCTTCAGTGTTCAGTGGGCTCTCATCGATGTGGTATTTAGTGGGAACTGAATTTTTCCCAAAGGGGATGACGACACATTTTTTGGCATTAAGCTTAAAGACATGGTTTCAACACCAGTCACTGGTCTCAGTGAGGCCTTTCTGTAGGATGTCTACATCACTTGGGGTGTTAACAATGGCTCCCAGCTTGCAGTTGTCTGCAAACTTGGTCAGCCAGAGTCCCTCTGTGTTGGCCTGGACTTCTGAGAAGTATATGCCAAACAGGAGAGGACCCAGGAGTGATTCCTGTGGGACTCCACTTGTCACTGGTTGGCAGTCTGGCTTTGAGTCTGCTACTTTCACACTGTAGGTTCTGTGAGCCAATTTGCAACCCACTTAATGATATAGGGATTGATGCCTAGTTTGGTGAGTTTATCAATAACTCCTGCGTGAGGAATGGTATCAACGGCCTTGGCCAGATCAAGGTCAGCTGTATGAACTGCCTTGCCCTCATCCACAGCTCTGGTGACCGACTCAAAGAAGTCAACCAGGTTGAGTAGGCATGATCTACCTTTCACAAAACTAAACTGCATGGGATCTAGAGTTTGGAGATTCCCTATATCCTTGTTAATTAGGTCCATGATGATGTGCTCCATAGCCTTATCAGGCTAATGGGGTGATAATTCCCAGGGTCTTTTGTCACTCCCTCTTTATGGAGAGGGATGACGGTAGCAGTGCGCCATTCAGTAGGGACAAAGTCTGAGTTGAGGCTGTGATTGAACAGGGCATTCAGATGTGGTTTTCACTTTATAGTTAATGTAGAATACATCGAGGGTTATTGTCGAGTCCCGATGGAAGCTGTATTCCTGGCCTTGGACAATGCAGCATTAGCCTTTGCTGCAGTAATTCTGGGTGCCTGGCATTCCTCTGGTATTGTGATTGGTCTTTTAGGGGTAAAGTTTGCACTGAATCTGTTGGCCAGTATGTTGGAAATATCTGTTGGCTCAGTATAGGAGGTACCATTGTGCAGTAACTCAGAGCAAACCTATGCACTGCCATGGAGATTCTTGATATAACTATAGAAGGCTTTGTGATTTTTTTTTGTGTCTGCCACAATTCTGCCTTCATAGCTGGCTTTAGAGGTTTGGATGAGGAATCCCAACTTTTTGTTGCAGTTAATAAAGGAGTTTTTCCAGTCCTGGGACTACACCTTTTTCTGCAACAGTTTTTTCCTTCTGTTGTAAAGTGTATTAAAGGCAATGGACCACCAGATTGGCTTCCTTTTTTGAAGGAGAGCGTCTTGGTTCCATTGGGTATGGCTAGTTCCATGCATTTATGTACGTGTTTGTACAGTGCATTGGTGTATGATTCAGCAGTCATGCATCTATTTTCCATTGACAGGGGTGCTGTGAAGTTAGCCACCTCTGTTTTTAGGAGCCCAAAGTCAGCTTTGGCAAAGTTTTTCATGGTGGTTACCTTTGCAGAGGGTGTCGGTGAGATGTGAATTTCCATGGTGATTAGTTTGTGGTTGGATCTAACTAGGGAGGAATTGACTATTGGTGTAGGGCAACTGTTACCCAGTGTTTGTAATAACCAGGTCAAGGATGTTGCTTCCTCTAGTGGGGGTAAGAATGAGCTGGTCCAGGACATTTGAATTGATGAATTCCAGGAAGTGTTGGGCCAGTGTATTGGTGCATGAGTAATTTTCCCAGTTGATGGAGGGGTAGTTGATGTTGCCTAGTATGAGAGTGTTGGGTTGGTCCCTAATAGTTTCCATGGTGCTTAGGAACGTGGAGTGAAAGTCTTGCGACATGGTTGGGGACCTATAGCAGGCTATGACCTGAATCGCTGTCTTACCCAATGTTAGTTGCATCTGAAGCATCTCAGATGCATTATGCTGGGCTACTAGTCCGGAGGTGTGCATATACTTTATGAATATGAAGACACCACTGCCTTTTAAGCTTTGGTCCATGTTCTGGGGCTGAAAGGCATGGAATGAGTTATAGCCTGGTAGCACAGGGGTGCTTTCTGCTGCATTAAACCAGGTCTCTGTTACTGCACAAATGTCAATGTTCTCCATTTTGAGGAGTGCTTCGAGCAAGTGCATCTTGAGATTTAGACTTCTAGCATTTTGCAGCATGACCCTCAGATTGCATTTATTTATAGATGCTACAGTGGTAATTTGGTCTTTGAAACATTGCCTAAAAAAGACACTATAGGGATGGCAAGAGCCTTAGCCATTATCCAGAAACCCAGGGGTGACAGATGCAGGCCATCTCTGGCAAAGCATTGAGGTCTGTTAATCATGTCATCCTAAGCAGACAAATACTGGATCCCCTTAGAATGACACCAGAAACGTAGCCAATTGTCAATCATTTTCTGCTTGTACCATGGTATAATTCTGGGCAATGGCAGGATGCTACTCAGGGCTAGGGCCATACCTGCCTGGGCCACATAATCCAAGAACTCCTCCATGTCTCTTTTCATGTAGTCCAGCGAGGTGCATCTCAGGTCATTCCCACCCACATGGACAGTGGCAGAGTCATACCTGTACTTGTGGAGTAACCTGAGTGCATGTGTTATGTGTCAGATTCTGGCACCTGATAGACAGCTGACTGTTACCTTCTCCTTATTCAACCTAGGGAGTGGGACATCAGTGTGCCCCATTATCGAGTCACCTATGATTAGTGTACTGGGCAAACTGTTTTGCCTTAGGGGCTTAGGTTGATGGGCACACTGTGTTGGTGAGCTATGTGTCTTGTGGTGTCTGCTGTGTTGTGGTGGTTGAATGCATTTCTACCTTGGAGGTCTCTGCTGTTTGGGTAAATTTCTGTTGAGAGCCTCCAGGAAGGTGAGTGTGTGGTTTGTGTTTTATGTGAGATATGTGATGGTGGGTGTTCTGGAGGGATATGTGTTGCAATTGGTGTGGTGCATGTGTTGACCTTCTCCTCTTGACCAGCTATTCTGGTCTTGGCTTGAGAGTGCATGACTTCCAATTTGGATATATATGTGCACCTGTCACAAGTCTGAGTGTTGGGAGGGAAGAGGAGAGGATTGTCTGTGTACATCAGGCAACTGCTATACTGCCTCAGAATGCCCAAGTTCACCAGGTTAACAGGAGAAAGCACGGGGAACTGACCTATAGACATGCTAGGAGGGATGGTCATTATTACTAAGTACTAGAGCTGTTTCCTTATCTATTCCTTTTACAGGAAAAATGTCATTCAAGGTGTCTGAGTCTATACAGAGCACTGCCAAACACTTGAGGGGAAACTAATACACATACCCTTAAAATTCAAGGATGAAGTATTTAGGCAGATATTCTGAAGTTAGGAAGAAATCAAGCAGTACTTACTGAAAACAAAGAATTAGCTTGTCAAGAATGATGACAAGAGGGGAGTCGCATGAATGGCTATTGCATGGCTACTACTAATGCTGATCTTACCATGGCTTCACTCTGTTGAGATACAATACTCCTTTGCTTCTCCTTCACCAGAAGCAAAATGTTAGCACCAATCCCAAGAAGAGAAGCAGACCTTGGCCAGTTTGGTGATCTACAGTCTTGTCCCAGATAATGCAAGGGTCTGCAGGCTTGTAGCCTTTTTCTGGTAGATGCCTCAAATAGCAACCAGACCAATCAGTTACTTTAAGCACAGACACTCACTCTTCAACCAGAAAGAGTCATGAATCAATGCACTCTGCTCCTACTATCACCAGGATCAGAATATCAGCACAGATTCCAAGCTGTCACCTATAAAGCAGTTATTAAGCTTTCTGATGATCAGCAGTCTCCATGAAATTATATAACTGCACTCCTCCTCGCTCCAGGAGAAAACAGAAGCACTAATCTAAAGTTGACTACTGAGAGGCAGAAAGTGGGCTCTCCAATAATTTGTGGTCTTACAATATATGCTTAAAGGTAAGATGAAAAAAAAAGGAATTATCTTAAACACTGCAGTGTGCCCTATCGGAGTTAGATATGAAAGTAGGTAACTTAAGTTTTACCTGTCTAAAAAGTTAAGTTTTAGTGGAGAGTCACTATTTTTAAAACAGCAAGATAGACTGAAAGGGGTGGTCACTTTTGTATTCTGGTACCATGGAATACAGTAGGATGGCCAATAAATTTAAATAGTTGAAGAGGAGTGATTTCGCAAAATGATAACTTTTGTGCTTACACCAGCCAGTAAAAGCAGAGGAAATGAGATATATAGTCAAATTAACATAAGGGGCAGGCAACTAGAAAGACAGCCGTGTTTAAGAAAACAACAGTAACTGGTGGGAGATTGGGATAAAAATTCTGTCTGACTCACAAGAGCCAGAACTGTGGTCTCTTTTCAAGTTTTAATATGCAATTAAAAGCAGAATACAAATAGAACACAGTGTAAAGAAAACAAATCACAGTATACAAAACAGAAAAAACATCTTTCGAGTTTGTTTTTTATGGAGGATTGTAAATTGGTTAGAACTGGGAGGGCAGAAGGTAGGTTTTGGCCAGAGTAATGTTTGTGGGTGTGCTCAGAAAATGTTTGTTTCTGTGCAGGATGCCTAGATTTTGATGAGTTTTCTTGATATTGCTTTGAATGTTGAGGACAAATTTAAGATGGTCATCTATTATGACTCCTAATAGTTTGCTATGGTGGACTAATTCAATTGCAGTGCCATTTTCCAAAAAGATTTTGAAAGATGCTTTGGTAGGGGTATGAGTTTTTGGGGTAAAGAGGTGGAATTTGGTTTTTAGGGGTTGAATAACGGTTATGCTCTTGTAAGCGAGGTTTCAACAGAGATGACAGCCTGTTTTTTTTATTTCTTGGAAGTGAGTTAAGGTGCTTGAAGAGCAGGTAATGGTAGAGTCATCTGCATATTGAATCAAAGTGTCTTCACATGAAGATGAAGGTAGGTTATTGACAAAAATATTGAATAGTAGAGGACCAATGATGAATCCTTGTGGCACTCCTGTGGATGTGGGAAGGTAAACAGAGCTTTTTTCCTGTTGGCAAGGTACCTAGAGAACCACTGATTAGATAGAAATTATACACTTAGGGTGAAAAGTTGATTGAGAAGTTTAGTGTGAGAGACCATGTCAAATGTGTTTGATAGGTCCAGAAATACTGCAGATACAGGTTAATTAGAGTTGTGAGTTTTAATAACAGTTTCTGTAAATGATAGAAATACAGTAGAAGTGATGTGGTCTAGCCAAAATCCATGTTGTGTATTGGTGATTAGCTCATTTTTTAAGAGGTAGTGGAGAAATTGTTGTTGTGTACAACTTTCAAGGATTTTAGAGAGAGGAGACAGGATGTCTATTTGATGGAAATTTGTAATGTCATTCAAATTACCTCTTTTATGTAAGGGGATAATATCTGCCAGTTTCCATAAGTTAGGGACATGGGATTCTGTTATGGACCTATTAATAAGAATGCTGATTACGTATGGTATTGCATCTGTAGCTAGATTTAGGTATTCTGAGGGAAAGTCATCAGCTGAGGAGGAAGATGGTTTTAGTTTATGTAAAAGCTTTTTATGAGAGTTATAGATATTGGATGAAAGGTAAAGTGGATGGAGTTGTCTGATATATACTGGAGAGGTTGCGGATAGGTGAGTTTTGTGAAGGAAATGTGCTAGGGTCTATGGTAGGGAATGTTGGCTTTGTGGAAGGGGGTGTGTTAGGTGAGTTTGAGATAAAATTGGCTATGCATTCTATGAAGTATGTATTGAAATAGGTAGCTGTTTGAAAATGGGGAATGTCTGGGTATGGACTGGGATCCTTTTTTGTACCTGGGCTGAAGAGAGAGGATATGGTGGACCAGAATTTTTGAAGGTTGTTTTTATGGCTATCGTGTAGCTCAGTATAATAAGACTCTTTATCTCTATTAACTTGTTTCTTGACTTGGTTTTGTAGCTGTCTGTATAGTTGCAAATATTTGTCATTTATATTCTTTTGCCAGTTAATCCATGGTTTGCCTCTATATTTCATAAGGAGTTTGAACTGGTTGGTGAGCAATGGGGTATGGCTGTTTTTAATTAATTATGTGGGACTAAGGTGTTAAGAATATCTAGAAATGCTAGATTGAAGTATTCAACTGAATTTTTTTAAGGGGAGTCTTTTTACGATGGACCATTTAACTGCTTTCAGAGATTCATTAAACACTATTTGGAAAAATTAGACAGGTTACAGGTATAGTTTTGAGCTTATGTTCTTTTGTTAGTTGTGTAATACTCCTGTAGGTATAACCCTGGCAGATGGTCACTTAGTGTATCAGGGAAGGTAGAAGGTAAAATTACATGGGCTGACAACCAAAATCCAATCCAGGGTAGATTGTTTGTGTATTAATAAGGTGAATGAATCCACAGTGAGTACCAGAAAAACAATCTGTAAAATTGCAGTGAGACATGAGGTAAACCAAGTTTGGATAATTTTAAAGAAAGTAACACAAAAAATATTAGGTTTCCTTCAAAAATCTAAAGCACAAATAAAAAAAAAATGTTTTTACTGTGCTCTAATTACCCCATTGGGATGCCATGTATACTAAAGTATTTCAAAAGAGGTCATTAAGAGACCACTATGACCCGAAACTGAAAAAAATCACCTTATCGTGATATTCTACAGAATACCAATGTACCCACAGCATCATTTGTAATCTGATGCATATTTTTTCTATTTTGTTTTAACCCAAAATTATGTTATAGGTGCGTGTGTCCCCCCCCCCCCCACACACACACACACACAAACACACACACATGCACACAGATATTTTTGGTTATTTATTGATTTTGGCTGGTGATCATTACTGTTTTCCAAGAAGATGACTTTGCAATACCCTACCCTTTCATGTGGGATTTTTTTTTCTATTCATTTAGTGTGGCGATACTTAGAATTTCACTGTATTTTCTAAATATCTTTTCAGGGTGTTAATAACTTTTACAGTGACACTCCCTGATTTGTGTTCTTTGTTATATTTTCCTCAAGTTGTAATAAGTCCCTTCTTCTTTAGCTATAAAACTAATGCTTAGATATTTCTATAAAGCTATGACTCATTTATCTACAGGGACTCACCTTTGTTTATTTTCTTTCTGTCAGTGGTATCAGGTTTCTTGACACTGCAATCTATGATGTCATTTTTCATACAACGCATTAAAGCAGCTACAAATCCCAAATGACTTAACAGTGAGAAGGAAAGCAAAAAGTGTAAATGGAAGTGTAAAATATGAATGCTAGAGACTTGTTAGGGTTGGAACTCCCAACCAGGAGTTGAGGCAGGAAGGGCTATAAGTACCTTTCTATGTTTGTATTTCTACTGCTTAAAAAATAACATGTGATGGAAAATATAGTATTAGGAATCCTGAAGACACATTTTTAAATTGAATATTATAAAATTTCATCTGAACACAATATGCTGTGCACTTAACAATCTAAACAGCAAAGAATTATCGGTGAAGGGGAGAAACAGCTAAGCCTTACTTTATTTCAGCATAGCCACTTGGGGTCATTTTTTTTAAAGGAGAGAATGCATCTTAAGATAAAGAAATGTTGTGTTTAGGACTCAGTTGCCTTTTAAGTCAGGGACGGATAATGAAGAAAAATAAGACAACACATCACTGCATACATCTTCCTTACTGGTACACTAGGTTCAAAACTGAGCTTTTCATAAGACAGCACACCACTGTCTCTATCAACCTAGGTGGTTGACTGTTTTCTGAATCGAACCTTAAAATGACAAGAACCCTTAGTTGAAGATCATGTTCTAATCTGAGCCCTAAGCAGAGGAGCAAGGTCAATCTTGATGAATCTACAGGAAAGCCTTCTAGATTATCTGAAATACTTTCCTGTATCTGCAGTATTTCTGGAACTATCAAAAGCCTTTCACAAATACTCATTAATCAGACAACTAAATCTTCAAGCTGTTCTTCCTGCATATGACTGCATGCACACATGCATGCATGTGTGACTGTAGTTAGTAAACCTCATCACCATATCTCAGGACAATGCATTACTGAAGCTGTTTTCTCATTTTCTCTCGCAAACTACTGGGTATGGCAGTAGGAATGGTTGGAAAATGTATGGCCAAATATTTTTGGGGACAAGCAAAACAGATCTTAACACTTCATTAATACAGAGCTTTCCTGAGATCCTTGTAATGGCAGTAAGACATAAATTTTAGGTATAGTCCCCAACAACTAGATAACTATCTAATAACTGTTTGCATTCCTTTGTCTGTTCCTTATTTATACTGGGGTACGAATATGCTGGACGCCATTTGCAAAACTGTAAGACAGATAAGGAGATCTTAAGTAGCCCATCACAATGTTTCAGTGGGGGCATTAACTTGCTAATTTTATCTGCTGTGACAATGTGATATCTTCAAAGAAATAATACCAGTGTGCATTATGTTGAAAAAGATTTCACAGTTATCAGAAATAATCACTAAGAAAGAAAAATAACATGCTTATTAAGTCATAGATGGCAAGGATTATCATCACTCATCTAATTATAACCACACTGCTGTATGTTAATGAGCTGATATTAACAAAGATAACACTCTTTGTGGCAGCTGAAGAACCTACCAAACCTGCTTTACTAGGATGATCAGTCATACTGCTTTACTGCACTTAGCTGGAAACAGAGCAATTTAAAAGCCGAAAGGAGCATCAAGAAGCAATAATAGTTAAACTGCTCTATTAAGGTAAAATGCAAATAAAAAAGTAAAAAGTTTAATTATCTTTAAGTTATTCTAGTTATATGGAGTAATGGGTTATGCCAGTCCCAGCATGAGTTCTTCTTCACTCACAAGGATTCTAATTTTGCAGAGGTAAGTCCTGTACAATTCCATGTCAGCATTTCCTTTTTACTGATTTCATTTATGCTTATTTCTCAGTAAAGTGTACAATAACAGGTAAGAAAGAAGTTGCCATTAGTGTCATCGGAAGCTCTACAGGAATGACTTTATTAAATGCTTTGGATGCCATTGTCTCAGTAAAGCTGCTATTTGTTTAAATGTTAGCCTTTCAAATTAGCTGCTCTGCGGACCATTTTCAGCTATGACCTAAAGTCAGTCACAAAAAAAGACTTGCCTTTATAACAAACAATATAAAGTTAAGATAGCAATCATTATATCACACTGTACAGAGGAATAAATGCATACAAAGTACAGAAAACAGGCATGACCATACAAATTGCATTCACTATGACCGGACAACCATACATTATATTTAATTGAAATATCGGTAATATTTTATAATACATATGAAAAGGAAATAAAGGCTTAGAAAATGTGTAACAGAACAAGTAATATAATAGATGCCTGCATAAATATAAAAAATAAGTATAAGCTCCCAGAAAACATTTTATTTCCTGTAGTGAAGTACACAGTACTATAATGCAGGGTGTTAATGTTAACAGAAGAAAATATTAAGGGAAATTACCTTATATATAACCAAATATGTAATTTAAATTAGCTATATAAATAGTCTAAAGCATTGATACTTTTAATTAAACAAGTTTAATGCAATTTAATGGACTGCTTAGAAGAGTATGCATTAAAGATATAGAACAAAGAGCTAATCAGCTAACTAGGATTTATCAAACAGACTCTAGAACAATTGGATTCACTCTGTTACATTTTCATGGCCAGCTGCTTCATTCAAGAAGTACATGCAATCCAAGCAGATTACACAAACTATAAATAAACAAACAACATTTTTCGAGGATCTGCAGCTCTCTTCATCCCTTCTCCATCAAAGCCTTTCTCTCACATTGTTTCCAAGTATGCATGATCTCAGAAAATGAATGTACACCAATAAGGAATATTTATATAAGCTTTGGAATTTGAACAGGTAATTCTGATGCTATTTGTTTTGTGAGTGTGCAACAAATCCATCACTGTGGCATCAGAGGATGTCTTATAAGCTAGGCATAAATTGTCGCACAGCAGCAGCAGTCCACAGAAGAACGAGTACAGGGAAGGGTCTGTACAGGACTTGTTATTTACTAAAACATAGAATTTGTTTCTCACCACAGTATAAACATGGTGGTCAAATTTCTGGTCAACAAGCATTCACAGACCTCTGACTACTGAGACTACGTTTAATGGTATATTATTAATGTGGTAATTTCCAGTGGTGGCCATCTTTCTAAAGGTATAGCTCATGTCTCTGAAATTAATTGCTTGTCTGTGTCAGCCCCTCCTGGAGAGTACCTGTGAATTTAGGGAACTGAATGTTCATGCCTAATTTGCAGTCATCTGCAAATGTGGTTAACCAGAGGCTTTTGATGTTTGCCTTGACTTCAGAAAACTAGATGTCAAAAAGGAGTGGCCCCAGCACTGATCCCTGTGGGACTCCAACAGTGACTGGCCTCTTTGTGGAGGTAGATTCCCCTAGCCTAATTTCTAGGGTCCAATCACTTTGCCAGTTTGTCTAAGTATGCACCATCACTAAAATATCACAAAATAAATTATTTCCCCCAAACAATCCCTTCAACAGATTCACCAAGTATGCACAAGCTCCAAAATGAACCATTTCCCACACCAATCCTTTCAATAAGTCCAAGTATATAGAAGCACCAAAATGAAACATTTGCCCTACTTATCCCTTCAGTACTATGTCCAAGTATTCTGAAGCACCAAAATGAAACATTTCCCCCACTGATCCCTTCAGCAGTATGTCAAAGTATGCCCAAGCACCAAAATGAAACATTTCTCCAAGTGTTTCCTTCAGTACTATTACCAAGTATGCCCAAGCAACAAAATGAAACATTTCTATGTCCAAGTATGCCCAAGCACCAAAATGAAACATTTCTATGTCCAAGTATGCCCAAGCACCAAAATGAAACATTTCTCTAAGTGTTTCCTTCAGTACTATTACCAAGTATGCACAAGCACCAAAACAAAACATTTCCCCCATGATCCCTTCAGCAGTATGTCCAAGTATGCACATCCAGAAAAATGAAAAACTTCCCTGAACAATCATTTCAGATTTGCTTTGTATGCACAAACACCAAAATGAAACATTTCCCCCAAGTGATCCCTTGGGTACTATGTCCTATTATGCACAAGTACCAAAATGAAACAGTTATTAATTTCTGGCAATGAGTCAGTGTTGGCCTTGCACAAATGAATGACTCCTTACACATCTATTCTATAAAGTGATAATCAAATATATAATTATTATAATTTTAATAAATCTAAATTTAAAACATAAATCAGGTTTTGAAAATGAGGTATCGGTATATCTGCTTCCCAGAAAGCCAGAGTTTCTTTGCTGCAGTATAACATCCAACAAACAGGCTGTTGCTGAAAGGAAAACCATGTCAGACAAAAGTAGTGATGAGCACTTTCATTCCTTTAATCAGTAACACAGAACATCATCAGATAGCATATTCATTCAAAAATCCAGTTAAAATAAAACAGTTGCACCAATCTGAGCTCTCACCCAATTAAACAACTCTCTCAATTAAAGATAAAAGAACCTTAAATAACGTTAATACAAAAATCACATACGTATAATATAAAAATATCAATGCAAGTGAATCACAGCCATTATGTTAAGCAAAATCCTCAAACAAGGGTAAAGCTCCTCAAATGCAGCAAATACAAGTAAATCTCAGGAGAACAAAACTGAATGAGGTAGCCACCACGACCATAAGAAGCTGACCATTTATTTGTTGTAAGATAACTAATGGTTTGAGTAGTTAACAGTCTGATGAAGCATTCTACTTGAATATGAAACCGCTTACTGGATGTATTCTTGTTCGTTTTTATTACCTTATAACAAATTTTGCTTAACGTACATTACTGATTTTGTCTCACAGACAAGGGACATGACGAAAGGGACCTTTGAAAGTACTTCTTGTGATTTTAACCCACTCCAGAATGGTCCGCTAAGAGAAAGCAATGACATTACATTTTAAAAACTTATATATGCAGAAAGCAATCCATTACTAAAATTTACCAAGACGGACTTGACTAATAAAGAAAGGGGTAATGCTGACATTAACAGAAACATAAACGTTCTACAGTTAACAAGGAGATTAGAACAAACCCTAGAGAAATTAAAACAGACACAATGGCAACATAAACATATGGAAGCCTGTGTCAATTTCAAAATCGTTCCAAGGGGTTTACGTATTTAAAAAAATGCCTAGTTTCGGCAACTTAACCTTGACACTAGCTTTAATTATATGAAACTATTAATCGGGCAGTATTTGCTGCTGGAAAATGAATTAATGGCAGAGTCAACTTGCATACGGTCTGAACGAGAATTAGTAATGTCAGTGGAAGAAATGGAAGAGCTACTCGCTAATGTCAGTGCCAACATTAAATTATTAGAAAACAGACTACTTCAACCTAAAAGGAAGAAACTCAAAAGAGACTTCCTAGATTTTCAAAGAGGGAATGTTTTCACTTGGCCACATGAGCCAAGAAGAACCAATGACACCAACCATCCACCATCTACAGTTAACAGAAGGAGCGATGAGCCAATGAGAAGAGCAGAGAAGGGCATACCTTTACACAACCATACCTCAGACGCGACGGGGATTCCAAATACAATGCCGGGAAATACACAAGTAGATGAAATGATCACAACGGAAAACACTACAAACATTATATCAGGCACAATACAAACAGTCGTGACGACGTTGATGTCTAGTAGCACCAATATCATTGATAACAAAGGACAACAACAACACATTCACAATACATCAACAACTAATAACCCCAGTACTTCTAGGGCTATGACACAAGATGTTCGCAAAAATAATTTAATGGAATTAATTAGAGGGCAATAACGAACTTGAACAGTGACTTTTGCCCTTTCCCTTTACCGATACGAGTACAACAAAGAGTGCCCTGGTCACCAATGAATGGACCAAAGAAACGCAAATTACCAGAAGAACGTCTGGAGTTTCAACGAAAAATGCTACGACCTGTAAGTCAGACTTAATAATTAATATTTCTCACCATATATTAAATGAAGCAGAAAAAAGTCTTTTGAATAAAGGACTCTCATTTATACCAGCTAAAACTGTTGATAATATTGAGCATGTCATAGATTTAAAAATATTTACTAGGAATTTAAATCTTAGAATGATGTTTGATAATGGTAACAGCAATGCTTCTACGGGTTTTAAAAAACCTTCATTGTTTATGCCACAAATACATCCCTTGGTTGAGGCTTTTGAGAAAGCGATGGAAAGAGATTTAAAGGAATTGTATAATAATAAGAACATGAAACATGATTTTTACAATCTCAACAAGGAAGAGGAGAAGGCACTCAAAGAACTGCAATCAAATAATAGTCATAAGGGGAACAGATAAGGATGGGACCACAGTCATCCTAGACACATCTATGTACAAGGAGAATATGCTAGATCTATTAGCAGATAGGGAAGCATACTGTGAGATAAATTTAATGAAGTTAAATAAGATCATTAACAATGTACAGGATGAATTGTATGATCTGTTTTTATGTAATATGATTGATTTTAATTTGGTGACTGTTTCAAAGAAATCAACCAGCTTTAAGAGGCAGGATCTGAACTTAACAAAGCTGAACTGGGTAGGATCCAGTGTCTGTAGGTCCCCAATATCTTTATTTATGAGGTTCATGATGATCCTTTCCGTAGCTTTGCAGACCAAGCTAGTCAGGCTTATGGGGCGATAGTTTCCAGGATCCGTTGAGGCACCACCTTTGTGGAGAGGGACCACTGTTGCTGTATGACACTCTTTGGGTACATATCCTGTAGTAGGGCTGAGACTGAACAGTAGTTTTATGTTTGGGTTTAGCTCTTCTTGGAGTTCATGTAGGACACAGCCCGGGACACCGTCTGGTCACATTGATGCTGTGTTTTTTGCTTTGGAGAGGGCGGCTCTTACCTGAGCATCTGAGATGTCAGGGGGGCAGCACTCTGCTGGGATAGATATTTGCCCTTTTGGTGGGAAGGGGGGGGAGTTTGTGCTGAACCTGTCAGCTAGGATGTTGGCAATGTCTGTGGGTTCGGTGTATTTTTTGTCATTTTGGACTAATTCTGAGCACATCTGGGAATTCCTACCCAGGTTCCTAACATAACTAAAGAAAGCCTTGTGATTATCCTTAGTGTCCTGTGCAATATTTTTCTCGAAGCTGGCCTTAGATGATTTTATGTGTGCCCGTAGTTTTTTGCTAATACTGATCAGAGATGCCTTCCCTTTTTGGGATTTTGCTCTATCATGTAGTAGCTTCCTCCTTCTATTCTATAGTTTATGGCTGGGGTCCACGAGGCAGGATGCCTGCCTTTGGAGGATTGGGTCTTGGTTTTATTTGGGATTGCACGATCCATGCATTCCTGAAGGTGTTTATAGAATGCGTTTATTAAGGATTCTGCGGTCTGGGCTGTATTTTACACAGGCCTGGGGGCTTTGAAGGATTCCACCTTGGTTTTGAGGAGTGTGAAATTTGCCTTAGAGAAGTTTTTCACTGTGGTTTTCTGGGCAGGGGATGGGGTCGGGATGTGAATATCCGGTGAGATTAGTTTATGGTCTGATCTTACCAGTGAGGGATACACTTCTGGTCTGGAGCACAGAGCCCCCATGTTGGTGATGATCAGGTCCAGTATGTTTTCCCCTCTTGTGGGAGTGGTAACAAGTTGTTCCATAGCATTTGAGTTTATAAATTCTAGGAAACTTTGGGCTAGGGTGTTGGAGCTAGAGTAATGCTCCCAGTCAATGTTTGGGTAGTTGAAGTCGCCCAATATAATGGTGTTTGGAGAGACCTTCATATTTTCAGTGTTCTCAGGAAGGCCGAGTGGGATTCCTGGGTTTGGGAGGGTGGTCTGTAGCAGGCTATAAACTGGAAGGCAGTTTTACCCACTGTTAGTTGCACATGGATAGTCTCTGATGCTTCGTGCTGTGCCACCAACCTGGAGGTGTGGGTATCTTTGACGAATATTGATACTCCCCCTCCTTTTGTGATTCAGTCCAAGTTTTGGGGCCAAAAAGCATGGTATGAGGTAAAACCTGGTAGTGCTGGGGTGCTCTCGGGAACCTTGAACCAGGTTTCTGTTACTGCACAGATATCGATGTTCTCCATGCTAAGGAGAGTTTCGAGTGCGTGCATCTTGAGGTTTAGACTTCTGGCATTGAGTAGCATTACTCTTAGTTTCTTATCCCTTGTGATACCTATGGAGGTGGGTTTGTCTTTTGAGCCTTGCCTAAAAATAGCACTATGGGGGGTGGCAAGAGCCTTTGCCAATATCCGAAAGCCCAGGGGTGACAGGTGCAAGCCATCCCTAGTGAAGCATCGTGACTTGTCGAGCATGTCATCCCAGGCTGACAGGCATTGGATCCTCTTTGAATGACACCAATACTTAAGCCAATTGTTGAAATTGATCATCTTGTCTTCATATTGTGGCATCATTCTTGGTGAGGGTACGATGCTACTCAAGGTCAGGGTCATACAGGCCTGGGCTACATGCTCAGAGAGCTCCTCTATGTCTCTTTTCATGTAGTCCAGAGAGGTATGTCTCAGGTCATTCACACCAGCATGGACAATGACTGAGTCATATTTGTACTTGCCTTGGAGTGACCCGAGTGCTTGTGTTATGTGGTGGATCCTAGCGCCCGACAGGCAGCTCACCGTGACCTTCTCCTTGTCAGTGTGCCTGACGATAGAGTCACCTATTACAAGTGTATCAGTTGTGTTGTTTAGCCATAAGGGCTGTGACTGTTCAGCACACTGGCTTTGTGAGCTATGTGTTGCACGTGTTTTGTTTTGGGTTTGCGGTTGCTTGGGTGTCTGCTTTGGAGGTCTCTGCTGCTTAGGCAGATTTTTATTTAGAGCCTCTGAGAATGTTTTTGTGTGTTTATGTGTTTGGTTTGCTGTCGTGGTAGGTCTATGTGAGACTGGAATTGTAGTGAGTGTGGTTTCCTTCTCCTCCTGACTGGTTATGCCAGTACTGAGTTGAGAGAGCTTAGCCTCCAGTTTGGCTATATGGTTGCATCTCTCACACGTGTTGGAATTTTTGGGAGGAGGAGAGGGTTGTCTGTGTACATGAGGCAGTTGTAACATTGCCTCAAGATTCCCAGATTCACCAGCTGGACCGGAGAGGAGACTGACAACTGACCTTTGGACATGCTAGAATAGTATTGGGAATTCCTTTATAATTGAAAAAAGGGCCAATGGGGAACAAGGTGCAAAAACAACTTTAAACAGTTTAAAACAGTTCAAGAAGCAGAAATACTTGCAGTTTAGCTAGATCGGACAGTCGCCCAGGTAGTAGCAGGAAAAAAAAAACACTTTTATCAGGTTAGCAGTCGCTCTTTTAGCCTCTCTGCTGCTAGCACCACTCTTCAGGACCATGAGGAGCTTGGCTGAGTAGTAACAACTTCTGTAATTGAAGTTTGTAAGATAACAATTATATATAATTGTTTGCAAAATAACAGTTATATATAATTGTTTGTAATATATATATATATATATATATATATATATATATATATATATATAGATATATATATATAAACCACTAACATGACATTTGAAGGAACTAACAAAGTATTTTGGGTACCAGGCATCTGTGATTGTAATACAAAAGGTGTTTTATGTTATGAATTGTTTGTCTTGCCTGGGACAACTTGCCCTCTACAGACATACAAATACTTGTAAAGTTTTTAAAAAAATGTATCTTTTGTGTTAATGAAAAGGTGGACATAACAGTACAGAGGGAATTGGTCTTTATGTTTACAGTATAGGGGGAACATTCCATCAAATTTTGTTAAATGTCACACAATTCCCAGGTATCAATGAGAAGATTTCCACTAGCAGTGTTCTTGCTTTGAAAGCTTAAATGAGAGAGATTTTATTTGATATAAAGTTACAAATGTTTATTGCTGTATCTGAAGTGTATGTAGTTAGCTGGTTCCGGACAAGTTATAATTTCTGTAAACACTGAGTTTAATTGCATTATATATGTTATTTTTTTAACATTTAGACATTATAGAATGCTTTTTTTTTTAAATAATGGTTTTGAGTCACTTGCATTGATATTTTATATTACACGTGTGTAATTTTCATAGTAACCTTGTTTGAGGTTCTTTTTCTTTGAGAAAGTTGTTTAATGCAGAGAGAGGTCTTACTGATGCAACTGTTTTTGAATGGAAATCCTATTTGATGATCTTCCGTGATTCTGATTAAAGATATAAAAGCACTCATAACTAGTTGTGTCCAGCATGGTTTTCCTTTAAGCAGCAACCTGTTTGTTGGATTTTATTTGTGGAGTTACTTGCCTTGGATTTGCCTACAGTATGGATAAATCATATCCTTTGCCTACAACCATATAATGTGACCATATGAAAACATGCTGCAGATAGACATGCACAAAGAGCACAGTAACGTGAATATACAAATAGTCTCTCTTTAGCACAGCTATGCTTTATTCACCTCTTGAGCCATGCATCTCAAGATACAATCTACAATTCTCTCATATGACAATTTATGTTTGGCATTATCTCTGCATACCTTGTGCATGCTCCTGACTTGTACTGGTTGTAAAAATGTTGCTGCATAGCTGTAGAACTGTCCAATATTAATGTGGCGCAATTTGCATGACTGTGTGAGCACCTTCTGTTGTCCATATATCCTCTGCTATTTTCTTTCTCTCTCTCTTTTCCTCCATGTAGTAGGCAGCTGTGTGTTTCCATTTCCACTCGAAATTATTTGTGTATTCATTCTAACAAGCAATACATTAGCTCTAAATGGTTCTCTGCCTTTGGGCTACAGATCAGCAACAATTTCCACTCTCACAATAATGATATCATTGATATAAAGGGCTTTTTTATGGGAAGCAAATAATACCTAAAGCATGGAACCCCCCACCCCCCATACTAACATTCTTTTTAATCACTTTCTTTGTTACTAGTCAACCTCAAATGGTAATTTTGTCTCCTGCATCCATTTACCATTTGCAGTCAGCTTTACCTCCTCCTTTGCGTACCAGTCACTATTTTTTTTATTCTGTTTTTATTTTCTTTTTGCAGAGTCTTTGACCATACTTTCTGTTGATCAACAGCAACTATTAAGGCAGCTATCAGGGGAGGTCTTCGGGTTTTTCACTTAAGGCCATGCCTTTCTGCATGTTCTCAGCTATGCAGGGAAGGGGTGGCATCCAAAGAGCTGAATCGGCTGGTCATTCCTAATCCCACACTTCCACAAGGAACACTGCCAGCAATCAGCCCTGGTCCTGATCCTGAAGCACTGAAAGTGATTTCCCTTGTCTCCACTACAGAAACATCACTCCCTGTGTGCTCCTAAAGTGATTACAACCCTCTACTTTCTCCTGGAAGAAGCAAGTGGGCCATATTTGATAAGTTAAGGACCTTCAGACCCTCCCTGTACCATTCCATTCTTATTTGCATATCACATATGATAATTCCCTCCATCTCTCTAACATAGCCTTACAATTGCAACTTAACTATTTTACATATTTGTAATAATCATTTATTTAATTTTATATCATTTGTACAGTGAATCAATTTGTAGAGTGAATCCTAATTTAATATCTATAGGGTTATTCATGGTGCTTTTTTATCATGATATTTTTTCTTTTTTCCAAGAATTATCGATTTCCTAGTTACTAAATGCATAACTAAACATGTACACTGTGGCATTCAGTACACAGTAGTTCTGCAGCACAGTAATGTTGTTTCTTGCTACTACTCATTGTAAGTGTATGTAAGAATTATGACCTCATCTGGTCAGTCAAGTCGAAAGTGATGTTGATAGAGAAGATTGCTGTGCCAGCTGGTCAGTCAAGTCGAAAGTGATGTTGATAGAGAAGATGGTTGTGCAGGTGTACCATGACTTTATAACATGTTAAACTAAGGTTAAATGTTTAAAGCTCCATTCCTTTGTTAATAAATGTAACACTGGACAATTCATGGAAAGTAGCCCTGGAATGTTCTTGTGATTTGCCCAGCAAACTACCTAACCATAAGAGCACATGGTTAACTGCTATGTCTCTCTCTCTCTCCAAATATATATATATATATATATATATATATATATATATGTATATATATATATATATATATATATATATCTAGGACTGTTTTATATATATATATATATATATATATATATATATATATTTTGGACTGTTGAACGAAAGTTCAACAGTCCGAATCTAATATCACTGAACACACTTTAATGAAAGCGCTTTCACCAAAAAAGATCTTTCTTTAAAGTGTGTTAAAAAAAAAAAAACATAAAATCTACTTTTACGCAGGGGTGCAAGCCCCCCTGCACCCCCCACACACCCCCACTTTAATATTCTCACTCTGAGATCGCACTACAGTGGGGAAAAGGGAATTTTCCCTTATCTGCACCATAGTTCGACCGGCACAACAGGCATACTTATGCAAAAATGCTGCTTCGATGAAAAGCATTTTTGCATAAGTATGCCCGTTCATTCGCAATTCGGTGAAAGGTGCGTTCGTGCAAGAGTCCTAGACCCATATATATAGCGATATATATATATATATATATATATATATATATATATATATATATATATATATATATATATATATATATATATATATATATATAGACGTATGGGTGTGTGTGTGTGTGTGTGTGTGTTAACATACAATTCAAATATGTATTTTGCATTCAACTCTTTTTGGCTTTCCACAGCAGCTGACCATTAATTGAAGCCATGTCCTTTCCTCTTCCAGTGTACACTGGACTGACTTTAATCCTCACCAGGCTACACCAAACTTATGTTTGGAGTTGATGAGGAGCCTGAAGATTCTGTGTCACACTGCTGCTGGGAAGTGTTTTTACCTAATTCCCCAGCACTGCATGCTCCCATTGCATCTAAGTAGATTTTGTATATACTGGACTCTATGATATCTTGGTTGTGTTTCAGTAGATTCCTCAGTTGAAGCCATGCCACATACAGCCATGCTGCATATGAATCCTTGTCATCCGACTGGCATGTACATGATGGTGCATCAGAGAGTATGCCCATCCTCTGTGGCTAAGCTGTCAAGCACCCAAGATGCTAATCAAATCCTGCTTGCCTGGGTTGTAGTCAGGACTTTATCACTCTGCAGCACGTGGGAGGATGAGTCAGGCCTATTCTTACCTGTATGAATATTGCTTATTTAGACATTGACAGTAATACAGAATGGTAGTTATAACATAATTTTAGTTTGAACGATGCATTTGGTGAGTGTATATGAGTATCCATTAGTGTAGGTATTCATATCATGTTCCACTGTATTTTATTAATAACCCAAACATAGCATATCTACATGTAGCACCATTCAAATGTAGAATTAGGTACCAGTTTGACTCTTTGGGCATTTAGTTATGTTTTAGCTGGATTCAGCATAATATGCACCAGCAAATAATCACTGTTAATGCTACTTGTTGTTTTCTTTGTGATTGGGATTCTATTTATTCTACTGCAAATATGATTCCAGAATTGCTCATTTAGGAACACAAAGCAATATACAGTTTTTCCCACCCAACAACATTGCCTAAAGCCCTCACAATCTTCCACAAAGCCTTGTTTCATGCTCCAGTCTGAGTAACACTGACAAATGGTATCTTTTTCACCATAATCATGATGACATAAACACAGACTGATGCCAGTATCAGCTACAACTAGATAAGGTGAGACAAAAATTAGTGCAATAGCCAGGGTCATCCCCAGAGTCATGCTAGTGGAGTAGGCAATGACTTGAAGGCAAAAGAACAGTTCAGTACCTCCATGGATATTAAGCTGTACACAGATATAGTTTGCCTCCCCAGATGAGGTATGCAGTAATAATACAGATGTCTGCTGATACCACACTTATTGGTAGGCTGACTGAAGAAATGGTGCTGTGCAACAGTATGGCATCCACTGTGACAGTGCTGCTAACATATGCATCCCTTGTCCAGGAATTTATGTACCACAAAGGACATTATCAATAGATTCCAAAGTAACAGCTGTGTACCATGCCTTGCAGTTACTCAGTATTACATATGCCTGAGCAAAGATCTTTATTACAGACATTCTCATCAGCTGTAATCTGTTTCTTTGGGCTACTTAGCCAAGATTATGTCCTGTAGCTTTTACAAGAAGTGGTGGCTATTCCCTGGCCAACAATACCTTGTGAGATATCTTAATACCACACAATGAAATCAATGTTTTGACATGTGTAGTGTGTCAACATGCTGCATAACTATAGTCCATATATTTTCCTTTGCAGCTTACTGTGCTAAACCACCCCCTTTCTTAGCTGTGTGTTTTGTTTTAACTTTTATGCGGCAAATGCTAAACAAAATTTGATTGTAACTTTATGTTGTATCCAAAACTCCTCTTCTGAAAGGTGTTTTGGGATCTTTTGCCATAAATATATTATACTTTTGCCTCATATTTTCCAAATACAATACTATAAGAAACTAAAACAGCCATAATTTTTTAGTGCTATATATAGGTGCCTTTTCTTAAGATGTCACTGAAATAATTATTCTGGGACAATTTGTTAAAAGAATACACTCATGTCTTTTCAGTGAACAGAGTGCTGCATTTGAATAAACAGTAAATTGACAAAAATACTCTTTTTTTTTTCAGAAAGACATGTTCCCGCACCAGACAAAGCAGGATAATATACTTCCCATACTGTGCCCATTTATTATGTAACTAACACAGAAATAACTGTCTCTCACAAAATACACCAACGGGGATGTTTACAAAGAGTATTAAGGAAATGGGCATTGCTTCTGGAAATTACTTTTTGATATCTCCCACTTACTGAAACACAGATCAGTCTATTCAATTTTAAGGGACCGCCTGCCTCTCCCACCAATAAAAGGAAGAATCCAAGAAACTTCATATTTTTTGCTGTATATTATGGATGGGGATTTGAAAAAATTGTAGCATGACTGCATACAGTTTATATGATATGCATAATAAACCATTTCTGAAACATGACAAAAAAGGAATTCTTAGAATCGTCTGTGGTGAACCATTATTTTCCAGGACTAATGTTTGTGAGATATTCTGGTCACAACAGAAAACTATAATATCCTATTTTCTGTGGGGTACACCAACATCAACATACCTGAAGCATTAGTGCCTTGAATGCTAAACATCAAAGAACTTAAGAAATAATGAGGTAGTGGTCCCAGATTTCTTTCCTCTATGTACTATATATATATATATATATATATATATATATATATGTATAGGTTCGCTTCAGAATCTCAAAATCCTGAAGTCTCAGAATTCATTAGGTCGAGACCATATGATCAAGGTTTCAGAATTTAGAAATTCTGAATGGAGATCTGCATGAAACACGGAATGGGAGATTTCACTTTTCCTCGCTGTAGTGTGATCTCGAAGTTGGTATATTATGCAGAAATGTTTAAAAAGGTTTTTTTTTGATTTGTTTTGTAATTTTGATATTCTGAAACATCGATCATATGGTCTCAATCATATAACATTCGATGTTTCGGAATTTCGAGATTCTGAAGTGAATGCATCCATATATATGTATACACACACACACACATTTATATATATATATATATATATATATATATATATATATATATATATATATATATATATATATGGTTCCACTTCATATCATCGAATTTCATTTCATCGAATTTCAAAACATCAAGATCAAATCATCGAAAACCTATATCATCGAATCTCAAATCACTGAAAACTAGAAAGCAACTAGAAATAACATCCCAGACACTACATTTATGCAGGGGGGTAAGCCCCCCTGCACCCCCATGTGGGGGGCTCCACCCCTCGTAATTAAATATACCAGCTCCAAGGTCGCACTACGGTGGGGTTAGGAACTTACCTTTTTCCCCCACTGTAGTGCAACCTTGGAGTTGGTATATTTATTTACTGGGGGTGTGGGGGGCAGAGCTCCCCCACATAGGGGGTGCAGGGGGGCTTGCCCCCCTGCATAAATGCAGTACTAACTCTGTGGAATGTTATTTCTAGTTGCTTTCTAGTTTTCAATGATTTCAGATTCGATGATATGGGTTTTCAACAATTTGGTCTCAATGTTTGGAAATTTGATGAAATGAAATTCAATGATATGAAGTGGAACCATATATATATATATATATATATATATATATATATATATATATATATATATATATATATATTATACACACACACACACACACACACACACACATACATACACACATACACACATAATTCTCCTTCATATGGCTTGACGAAAGAGGATTCACTGACATCCTTAACTAGTTGACGCATACCAGTTTTTTTAGGACATAACAGATCATGCATTAACCTTCTTCAACAGAAAAGACAAAGAAAAATTGTAAAGGATTCCTTCATATACAAGCATGTATATATGTGTATGCTTTTATATGTGTGAGTGCATTTAGAGATCATGTATACATGTCTAATATTTCCTTCAGTTACACACAACTTCACCTGCAAAGCCTTCTCCTTTAGTCCTGTCTAAATCTTACTAACTAAACATATGACCTTTCAAAATCTTTACAGTTCTTACCTTAAATTTCCCTTTCTTCCATTCCACTTCAAACCTAAAGTCTTCTAACTTACATGTGCTTGTACACCGATGACTGTAATTTGAATTATATGATTTATATTGTGATAGGCTTCTTCTGAAGGTCTGTAATTTCATGTTTGTAAACTAAACTTTTCTGCCTGGGCCTGTTAAGAGAATGGGTTACACCTATCTGGCTATCCTAGCTAAAATACACACACACACACACACACACACACACACACACACACACACACACACACACACACACACACACACACACACATCTGAACATCTTTAATTGTTGACTGCACTCATAGTTTATTACAACCTTGTGAAAAACTCAGTGACTACAAAGTTACAAGGTCTTCTAACTGACAAACAAATTAATGCATAAGCATGTCCTTGACTATCCTGAAGTGATGAAAATAATCCCACTACTTAAACAAATAAATTTCTCACACCTAAGGAGGAAATGCTAACGTTTGTCCAATGGAAATGTGCCATAAAGCAGAAGGGGAATCTGCTTGTCATTCATCTGATAATAAAGCACACGGAGAGTCTTTGCCAATGAAACCTTTTCCATTCTTCCAAAGAAAAATACTTGAGAGACATAAAAAAGCACAAGAGTTGACCAGAAGAAGGTGTTTGGAGATGGAGATGAACATGAAGACTACCACAGCAACATGAAAAAATTAGTGAATAAATGTGAGACTACAAATCATTAATCACATTTGTGAAATACAGCTGTATAAGAATAAGTAGAAAGAGTGGATTTTTGTGGACTTTGTTAAACTTGTGAGGAAGTGAAAGGCATTTGTCTCACTTCATGTCATTAATGTTTGGAAGGACTCTGAGGAGAGGGAAGAAGGAAGGAAAAAGGGTAACTCTAAGTAAAACAATTTATTTTCTTAACAATATTTCTATGAAACTTTTACCAATATAAATTACATATTTTATAGTAAAGTATTTCAGTTCATATATGTGAGAAAGTTATTAAAGAAAACAGATGTTTTTTTTTATTCCTCTTCTCTTTCATTCTTTTACTGGGTGGGGGGGGGGGTACTAAGAAATGTAGGCATTACAATGCAAAAAAAAAAAGAAAAGCTAGACAAAAGCACATTTAAGTTAACAGACTGAAATATTGGGTGGCTGAGGTGGGAGATGGGGTGTAAAAGTACACAGCTCATAAAATATGTGGAACTGTTACGTTCTCTTACTTTTGCATAGGTAAATGTCTGAATTAAGAGCCTTATCTTAATCTAGTAACACATTTTAAGTGGAAACAAGCAATATGAGGGCACTAAATATAATGGAACGTTTTACTTCATCAATAAATATTTCAGCTTGTCAGAGGAATACATTATTCTTTTTTTTTCTTAATTTTACATGGAGGCAAGCTGGTACTAGGGCAATAAAAGACAGAACACTGGCTTCTTTGATGTTAAAGGTAATGATTTCTGAATGTATGAAAGTAGTTTTCACATCTGTTGAAGGGGGAACAAAGATAGAAAAAGAAAAGAAACCAATCAGTGTAAGTAGAAGCATAGGCAATAACATACATCTTAGCCTGGATAGCCTCAATTTCAGTTTAACCTTGGCTTTTGTTAGTAGCTGTCTATTTGGCAAAAATGTTCCTTTTAGTGGGTAAAAAATAATTATTTGAAGATGTACGTAGTTATGTGTGTTTGTAGTAAGTTAACAAGTTATGGGGGTGTTCTGGGGGGGGTCTGTTTTTTTTGTGTGAGTGTTTTTATTAAAACAAAATGTCTTGTAAAATGTGACATAGGTTTCAATGTTGATAAGAAAAAAGCTGCATCAGGGATTAACCTCCCAAACACTTTTAGGTGCATGTACCACAAATGCTGGAATTAGACATTTAAAAAAGTTGTCATATATAATAGGTGGGAATAATGCCTTATTACCATAATGGCAACACTTTCCATATTATCTTGGAATGTGAATGGTCTCACAGGTATAGACAAAAAGGAAATAATACTTAATTATATAAAAAAATTCTGAGTGCAGATTTTTTGGAGTAAGGGATTACTGGCAAAAGATGAGGATTACAATGGCATGTGTTTATATTCCATCTAGAACTTATTTTGGAGCTTAAAAAATTGGGAGAAAAAAAATCAGCTTCCAGCATGGAACACTATTTAATTGCGAGGACTGGAATTTCATGTACAACAATTAAGATGTATCTGGGGGGCAAAAAAGGAAAATATAACAAAAGATGGTAGATTTCTTTAGAAATACATGTAGATATTCCATATGAAAGGCATGAAATCAGTAGTAGGAACTCAGAGAGAATTTATATATTATTTCACAAGGTACAACAACTAGGCTAGTCTTGACAGATATTATATTTCACAGGAATATGTCAGTTTAATTGAAAACCTTGATACATATCTAGTAACTATTTCAGAGCATTCACAAATGATTAGTAAGATAAAAATGCAGAGTGATGAAAGACACTGGTACTTCCCCACCTACCTGTTAAAAAGAGAAATTTAAGGAATGGGTAGTGGAAATTTTCCAGGAGTTTTTGAGGAAAAGAGAAAGTACTTGCAAAGTTATTGCCAGTGAGTGGGATGAAATGAAAGTGGATCTTAAAAAAAGGGTAGAAATAAAAGAAAAGGAGATCTGGTTAAGAAGTAATAAGGATTATTTAGACAGGCTGACAAAGATTAAAGTATTACAAAATAAGGAGAATCTCAGAACAAGAGATGCAATTACAGTGCGATAAAGAGAAAAATAAGGGAATAACTGGATAATATGCATCAGTTAATAAAAAAATACTGTTAAGCAACTGTTTTTGATAATAATTCCAGAGGACAAAATCTTTTTGCAGAACTTAGGCAATAGAAAGTAGAAAATGTTGTTGCCATATTTAGGGAGCTTATAACATGAAAAATAACCAGAGATGCTGCAGAGGTATTAAAGATATTTCAGAAATTATGAAAAATTGTATAAAGCAGAGAAGTGATGAAATCAAGAAAAAAAAGGAATGGACATATTTATGCAAAATGTAAATATGCCAAGTTTAGATGCAGATGAGGTTTAACAACTAGAAGAAGATGAGATAAAAATGATGACATATAACCAATCTATAGGAAAATGCACAGGATTAACTGGTATTCTGATAGAAGTTTGGATGTTAGGAAGGAAGAAATTGATAAAGATCTGGAAGGTTTTGTTTAACAACATTTTAAAAGAAGGGGAAGCACCAACACCCTGGAAAGTGGTGTGGTGGCTGTAATACCTAAAGACATTAAAGACCCATCAGATCCAGCTTCATATAGGCCCATTTCAGTTCTAAACTATGATTATAACATGTTTTTTCTGTAATGGCTAAAGGATTGACAAAAGTGATGCCAAAATTAATAGATATGATACAGTGCAGTTTTGTGAAGGGAGACAAACATTAGACAACATTAATACAACAATGATGATCTAGAGGAAAGCAGAATGTAAGAAAATAACACTGTCATTAGTGGGTCTTGATGCAGAGAAAACAACAGACTAAGCTGGGATTTTATGAGCAGTGCAATGGAAACATTTGCATTTCCTGATGCAATAATAAGGTTAACTATAAGGATATATGAGGGATCAGTGGCAAAAATCCAAGTGGGAGGGTTCCTCTTTAATAAGCTATGTCTGCACAGAGTATCCAGGCAGGGATGTCCTCTTTACCCTTTGTTATTTGCATTATATTTAGCACCGTGGCAAAGAAAATAAGGGGTTCAGAAATTCAATATATAATTGATATGGTGTTCAAGAAAAATTGGCTTTATTTGCAGATGATATTATTTTCTACTTAATGAAACCAGAAAAGCTAACTCAGTGCTGTGGAATATTATGAGAAAGTTCTGAATTTAAAGGATTTCATTACAGCAGCTAAGAATGTGGAAACAGACTAAACAAAAGATAATAACACAAAACTTAAGAAACTGGAAGCTTTTGCCTGTAGATATAGATAGTACAATATAAGCAGTAAAAATGATCTTTGTCCCTTTAGTTGTATTCACGGGTCAAACATATTTTAATCAACCGAAGGAGAAGTTTTGTACAGTAATTAATAATGAGTTGAAGGATTATATTTGGAAGGGTGAAAAGGCAAGAGTCAAGTGGAATAAAGTGATGCTCCCAACAGAGTAAGGAGGTTTAGAATTACCTGATTTGATGGGGTATTTTAGAATAACACAGTTTAGGCTCTTATATACAACACAAGCAGAAAGCTACAATCCAAAGTGGAGAGGGATGATTATGAATCAGGGGTAATTCAAGAAATAAGCGAAGAACTGGATTTTGGGCATAGATCCTTAAGGAGGATAACAACAGTCATACATGATATTATATTCATAAAGTAGCAGAAAGTATTCTAGGAACTATTCCAACACGGGAGTGGAAAAAGGAGATCCTGCTAATAGGGATGACTGCAATTAGGGGTACAGAGAATAGACAAGAGGGGGATTAAATTTACTGCATGAAAGTAACCAAGGTATTAGGAACAAGTAATTAGAAAAGAAAAAGTAAAAGAATGGGTAGAGACCAACAAGACATTTGGATTGCAGGCTAGTAATTGTCTATACCTGGATATCTATCCCTGATAGGGAAGACAAAGAGAAAGAGATAGAGGAATCCAAACTAAAAGACCTGCACTGCTCGAGTTTATAAGTGAATCTAGAACAGAAAATGCTGTTATTAAAAAGGGTAATTAGTAGGAAATATAACATATCACCCAAAGATCGGGAAGAGAGAGTTTTTAACAGAGAATTCACAAAAAAACAATGGGAGGACATATGTTCATAGGTTCATAGGTGTGTACTAGGCTAACGGCCCTGGAGCCTATATAAGCCTAGCTCAAAAAGATTCCCTGGCATCCTGCAATCATGCAGCCCAAAGTTAGTTCCCAAATATGCAATAAAGTCTAGAAGATTTAAAAGTTTTGCCTGGAAGTATTTGCATAGATACTTTTACACCCAAACAGACTAGGTAGATGGCAAATGTCGGACATGTAATGAGGAAGAAAGATGCAAGTGGGAACACAGGTTTTGGAGGTGTATTGAGTTGGCAGACTTAAAAAAAATCCCTACAGAGAACTCTACTGGGAATTCTGGACAAGCAAGGGAAATTATTATTTTTCGTTTGAGCTTGGATACAGGATCTGAATTGTCAAGACATAGTAAGGCCTTGTTAATTTTAATTTTGATGGCTTCCAAAAAAGAAATTACTAGAAAATGAAAATCTAAACTAACGATACTTGAACTAATGAATATTGTAGTAGAGATAAAAGAACAGGAAGTGGGATCTTTAGAAAAGGGATGGAGTAAATTAAATTAAAAAAATGGAAAATGTGAGAAAAATACATGCAGAAAAATGTTTTAGTGGAGGAATGCGGTTTAAGAGAAAAAAGGAATTTAATAATTTATGTAATGTTCCCTAGATTATAGGATATATAACAATTTATTTGATGTTTATTTGTAAATGTGAACTTGTTAATATGGTTTTATTACTTTTATATAAATGTAAGTTAGCCTATGTCACAAGTGATGATTCGAGAAAGATGTTTAAAAAAATTATACAGCAACAGCACTGGCATCAGCTCTTTTTTTCATTTGTACAAAGGTTCAAGGTGTCATATCAACAGTGAACAAATCACCTAGAACCAATGTTCACACCTCCCAATGGCTAAGTACTGTTATACTATCAATTGCCCAATTACAAAAGTGCTTTTAGTTAACTAACAGAACTAAAACTACATTCTAGTGCTGGAACAGTGACAATATAACAACAAAACCAAAAGTACAAACTGCTTTGTACAATAGTAATCTAAGTACATTTGAGGGATCTACGTCCCATACATCTCAACATTTTCCCTTACTTATATCTATTAACTCTGAGGTCCAACTACTGTGACTGCAGTGCAGTACTTACATACTTGCTTTTTGCTGTCAATCACAGCACAGTCAGTTGACTAAAATGTTGATTTATATTAACATGTTGACTAAAAACCCATTGTACTTTCAGGTTGATGTACCATATAGTTGATGAACTTAAGTGTAACCAGATTTTTTTTAGATATTTTGCTGTCTGTCTTTCTAGCTCTGTAACACACTCACACACACACACACACACACACACACACACACACACACACACACACACACACACACACACACACACTACATAGATCAAATGTTATGAGCATGCCTACATTTACCATTTAAAAGCCTTATGAAATATAACTTGACAAGAATTGTGGAATCATCCAAAAATTCATGCTCTTTCAATTCACATGTATTTCAGTGACCTGGTATACATTCTGAAAGACATTTCACTCCATGGGAGCCTTACTGGTGCAAGTGAAGCCATCTGCAAAATGCATGTATATTCACCTTGTGACATCTACAACCAAAACAATAAAGTCAGATTTAAAATATGGGATGTTGCCTCCAGACAACGCTTCAAACTGGACACCAAGGTTCTTCTAGGCCACAAATGTTATTATAAATGTAGTTTAATTAACCAACCTACAAGAGTAAAAGCCCACTACTGTGTTTTTCCTTACACATTTCATTCCATTGCCTATCTGTTCTTTCCACATTGTTTAATGTAGTACACTATCACATTTCTTTGTTCAATTTGTCTTCATCCCTAGTTTTCTCATTCTCGCTATTTGTAATTCCTAATTCATATCTTCCTAAGCTACTCCCTGCTTCTTTTGTCTCAAATTCACTATTCCTTTTTCTCATCCCCACTCACCCTCACATTCTCTTCTTTCTGTAAAGCCTGCTGAATACTATTGGAATACAAGATAAAACACTAGTAAAAAGACTATCATAGAACTGAATCTAAAATGCCAGCTTCTCAAAACACTGAGATATGAAGGAACAGAGTATATTGCAATGACAAACTGTTGTGAAACAAAAGGAAATAAATAAAAATATAAAAGTATAAAAGAAAAAATGAATATAATACAGTTTAACTAAGAAAATGTATAATACAGAGGTGCTGTTGCTTTACTCATCATCACATTTTCTCTCTCTTTCTCATATAGCTTACAGAGTGGTATGATCTTTTTAACCTTTTTCTATTTATAAAGTGAATGTAGAGTTAGTAGATCGAAAGTCTTGTGAAGTACGATACAGCTCTCTGCATTATATGTTTTATCTGTAATGCTATATTTCATTATAATTCATTAATGCATTCTGTTCATTTCAGTTTCAGAGTTTTAAAAATTCATTTTTTGGATTTAATTTTATGGCACTCTTTCTGATGTAATTCTTCAGTACATGGATATTTATATTAACTGACTGGTTATTTTGCTTTACTTTAGGTAGATAAAATAACTTTAACCAATCAGCCAGTCACATTATATGCATAACTATTATCTATTATAATACGTATAATTTATTCCTACTCTGCTGTTGTTAGTGAACATGCCTTGTATACCTGTATTATGCTCCCATTATGTAAGAATAAGAAGACAGAGCACAGTTGCAGTAGTGTAAATTTTGTAAATATGAATTTACCACTGTTTTTGTTCAATATTAATCCTTATACAGTATTATTCTATGTGCTAATTTTGTTTTACTGGAAATTATAGCAATAGGTAAACATTTCATTTTTAATCTCTTCCATCTAGAGCCTTTTCTCCAGCTATCTACTGTAAATGGGATATACCCAGTTGAGTCTCCCTGTCAAAAGACATAAATGATTAGATTATTAGGAAAGCTGCATCTAGATATATTCTGGTTATACTTTGACTCATCGGCATCAAACTTAGCCAAGACAAACTGCTCAGATCTCACTTTTTCACCACTCAAAACACGGTGGCTAGATTAGTAAACAAATACAATTTCAGTAAACTGTTTTTTTTTTTTTTGTATCGGGTCGCTTTGCCCTTGCAGTACCTTGAAGTGGTTTGCCTTGTCCTTACAATCCCATTTCAAAATATTCTAACTCTGGGGTTACATCAGCTTTTTTTTTGTAAAAGGAAAAATTAGTTCCTTTTTCCTACGACTTGATGCATCCTTTGAATTTGTATATATAGAGTCTGCTGAGAGGTCATGTATAAGTAGTATGAACAATTTTGAAACATGCAATATTGTCAATGAAAATAACAAAGAATTATCAAAGCAGCAGAAACAGATGCTGGTGATTTGCATCAAAGGTCAGCTGGGTGGAGTGACAGTGTGTGTGTGTGTGTGTGTGTGTGTGTGTGTGTGTGTTTGTGTGTGTATGTTTGACTACATATATATATATATATATATATATATATATATATATATATATATATATACATACAATAGATAAATAGATATTCATAATTCTTTACTGGTTGCTACTTTCAAAATCTTTACTTCTTCCTAGACATGTTAACAGTGTTACTTTGAAACACATGAAGAGCCAAATTCTCCTTTGCTGTGATGAATGCTTCCCCATTAAAGAGTTAGTGCTAAGAGGAAAGGGTACGTTATTCCTCACTGTAAGAATGCTAGGAGGGGAATCCCACTAGGGATGTCTATCATTACTGCTACAGGCCTGTTCTTTATCAGCATCATATACAACAGTGAAACAGTGATATGTATATATGCTTTTAAATGCATATTTATGTCTCTTCATATTTAAACACTGATGCCTCTGCATCCTAGAAGCTCAACTTCATTCTTATTCTCAACATCTTTAAGTGCCTAAACCTCAGCACTTTACAGGATGAATTTACAACCAAATAATTTAATTAATGTCTTCAATATGGGTAGTACAGTACAGTATAAGGAAGGTGCTGCACTCTGAATGTTCTGTCCCTCAGATGGGATGTTAAACTAAGGATAGATATGCCTGAAATGACAGCAGCACAAGTGGATGTAAGAGATCTCATAGCAGTTATCAAGAGACAATCCTTTATTTACACATATTTACATACATTCATATTAACACGCCCTTTTTATATTATCTTGGTAATATTTCTTTTTTTTTACTTAAATACTACATTCTTTCATAACATCCAGTAATCATGTTTAATTTTAACAAGACTCTTTTTGCCCCAAACATAATCAAACTTTCAATGTAGTATCCAAAAATATCTAATTACCCCCAAAGCTTCTTATCTACATATTCAACAAATTCTTACTGTGGATTTGATAATATCCATACAAAAACATATTCATGTCTAGATTTTCATCATTTTCTATGCTTTATAAAACACTTCCCTTACATATTTTTCCCACAAATGTTAAGTCTCATATTTCAAAAAAATATTTAGATAAATCTTTCTGTTTACAAAACACGCATAACCATCCATACATTGTTCTATATAACATGCTGACTTTCACTATTAACTTAGTAGCAGTTATCCTCCATAAACTGACAAAAGAAGATAGCTCTACAGTTTACTTTTCCAAATTTAATAGCTTCTATAACACCTTTAGAAAATTCTCACAAGGACTTTTTAAAAATATTGTTGGACCATTCCCTTTGGTCTTCTGCCAAACTCTCCATAATTAACAGCCATAAAATAATTTTTTCTTGCTAGCTCTTTACATCTTCTTTTACAATATTCTTCATTTAGATATCTATCTATATATCTATATAAATGTATATATATATATATATATATATATATATATATATATATATATATATATATATATATATGTATAGTTTACTATCAAAGCCTATAATTTAAATAAGTGAAAAATGGGTTAATTCGCCTTTAAGAATGCTGTGTACATGACGTTGGGCATTCAAACATCTGATAGAACAGTTTTCGATCAAGTAAGTTTCTATAATAAGATCTAGTTGATTCAATCACTGAAAGTGGATATATTTACAGTACTTTGCTTGATAACTTAATTGGTAAGTAAGGAACTGATATATATATATATATATATATATATATATATATAGAGAGAGAGATATATGTAATGGGAAAACCAATAGTTATATTTTATATAGGTGTAGCAGTTTGCAATGAATAAAACTGATATGTACGATACTGTGCCTGGCAAATCGGGTTCAATATATGTAGCAACACAGACTCAAAAGTCTAAAAATATGACGAATGTGGATGGTTATCTCTACTATTTGGAAAGATAAGTAGAAGTTCTAATCTCACAACAGTCAACTTGTGTGTGTGCGTGTGTGTGTGCGCGCACGCGTGTGTGTGTGTGTGCGTGTGTGTGTATGTGAGTGTGTGTGTGAATTCATTACAGTTATATCACCACCTTTATCTGCTTCAGTTAGAATAATATCAGTATTACTCGTTAGCTCTTCTAAAGCCTAATATTCATGTTTTGTCTTTTTATGAGAATAAAATGTGCAAGGATTTCCGTGGCATCAGGAGATTGCATTTTGGGATTGCACTATTCAAAATAAAAAAAAAACTATGGATATGTGTTATTTTGGTGGCAGTAAACTTACAAGACTTTACTTGCATATTCTATTTCCCTTTTTTCAACATTTTTTTCAACAGTTGATTTCCAAAACTTTGCTGTCGATGATTTGATCACTTGCATATTAATGAGGTGATCTTGTACATCATGTTAATGAATGTTTGTGCATTTAAATAACAAACTTTTGAAAGTATATACATGTACACACACACGCACATGCACCATGCCCCACTGTATCTATAACTGATATTGAATCTTCTTTAATACACTTAAGTACCTTTTTCAAATCATCTAATTCTTCTTCCTCTGAAAATATCTTTATATTCTATGCTTTTCTATCTATATACATATTTCTCTTTTTATACTTATAACACATTCTTCAATGACTCTCAATATTTCCACTCATGAGTCCTTAATAATTACACTATTTCTGTCCTTTATTTCTTTCATCATACTATTCAAATCCTTCAGTATGTTTACAAAATATGATAGTCCTTTTTTCTCAAATAATATTTTGCTTAAATAAAGGTTTCCTCAACATTTGCATATTCTGCTAATAGCTCTTCTGTTCTTTTAAAATATACTCATTGTCTCTATATCACACATCATTCAATGTTATAATTTGTTATTCTCCTTTCTCTCTCTTATTCTTTCTTCTACTTCTAGCTGTAGCCTTATTATATAATTTAAAATACTGTCCTCCGCTCCACCCATGAAATAAAAAATCTACTGTTGATGAATGATTTTACCATACTTGTTTTTTCTGTGGGGATTTTCTTCACTAATATTCTTTCCTCCCATTATCTTATCTACCTGAAATTATATTAACATTTTTTGATAACACTACCCAAATTGCTGTATAGTCTGTAAAGCCTGACATAGTGCTTCTGCTTTCTTAATCTGACTCTTTTATATGCCTATTGGTCTTGTTTCCACACCTTGAATTGTCCTCATGCCCTCCTTTATTATTTTAACATCCTGCCTTTTCTTCCTTTTCACCAAATCTTAAAAGCCTCCCATCATGATTATATTCACATTAACAGTCACGTTTTTATATCTTTCCTATGTCTCAGTACTGTATGTGCATACATCCCAATCAACCTTAACACTTTATTTCCCCAGCTAATGCCCACAGTTATTGTTCTATCTACTCTCACTAAATAAAAATGCAATACTTTAATGCTTTTATGAAAAAGAAAAACAGCCCTTGAACAAAAGTAGCCATGCCCTAAGTTCCATAACAATTTATTTCCTTATAATTTCTCCTCTTAAAATTTAATTGAGAAACAAGTCTTATATCCTGTAATACAATCATATTGATATCTACTTTACTATACCATTCCAGTATAGTTTGCTTTTTGACTCTGTCTGTAATATTAATCGCATTAACTGGCAACAACCTTGCATTATACTTTACCTTTCTTTTTAACTTTGGGTGGTGCATTTTTTAAAGTTTCTCTTTCACATTCTCAGTCTTTGCCCTATAGAAAAGTCCCTTCCTTGTTTACCCACCTCCTCCTCTTCCTCAGTTTGTTCTGACTGGTTATTTCTTTTAATAATTCAAACATAGTTCTTGTTTTCACTTTGCTTTCCTGAATTTTTGTTTGTTTATGTCTCTCTTGCCCTTCTTGTATGAGTTCTATTCCTTCCAGTGCTTGAAAACAATATTTCTTATACCATGGTTATGACTTTTATTTATATTTAAAATAACACTTTCTATCTGGTGTTGAAAATGATCTTTTTTTGGCAGTCAAACTAGAAATGTCCTGTGTTTGTTATTTAAACATATCCAAAATTTAGTCTTGTGGTTTACTATCAATATTGTGAAAGGCAAAACAATTTCCATTCGCAATGTCAAAGTAAACCATCAAAAACTGAATCTCGACTGCATTACATTGTCGAATCAGCTGACTGAAGCAGCAGATTTGACACTGTCTTCACAAACATCACATGATATCTGTATAGCAGCTCAAATACATGAAACTCCTATACAACATATCACATTTTTGCAGGGGGGCAAGCCTATCCTGCAGCCGCCCCCCCCCCCACACCCCCTGCTAACAATATATTCCAACTCTGAGATCACACTACGGTGGGGATATGGATGTATTTCCAAACCCCACTGTACTGCGCTCTCGGTACAGTTTGTCGAACATTTAAAGCCGAATGCAGTATTACATTCACATAAGTGTGTTCGATGTTGCACTTCATTCTGCATTTTGTGAATGACAATCTGACGTTCGGTATAATAACTGCCATCCGATTGTCGTTCGCAAAAATGATAGTAAAACCAGTCTTGCATTTATTCATTTTTTCCCCCCTTTCTCAACAATGATTACATGTGAACTTACTACAAGCATTAATTAAATGAAAAGTGTCTTTACAGAAAACCCTCTTTTGGGTTGCCTCATATATCTTAAGGTTCCTTTCATCCATTAATTTACATCATACTAGTTAAATTCATTATAGCTTCATTAAACATTTTCGGCATAACTTCTACTTCCTACCTCCCATTCTGTTATCGTCTGTTTTCTCACTGTTCCAAAACAACTTCACACAATTTTTGTAAACATTCCTTATATCATTTTCTAAGTCATCATATCTAAATTGTGGAGATTTTTTTTTTTTCAAAGCTGTCCCTTTTCCTGAAAAAATATATGCATTCCATACAAACTATTTTTTATTTTCACAATATTGAATAAACTTTTCCAGTACAGTATATGTTTCAAAATTCACATCAGAAAATGTTTCTTAATCAATTATCTAACATCTATTGTATCAAATTCTAAATCAAAATCTGGAAACTTAACATAAACAAAGCCAAAGTAACATATGTTAAGTCGGCAAGATAAGGAAGTAGCAAAGTAAAAATGGATTCTGTTTAGTGCCTTTATTCTTTTAATGTAACTAACAAGAACTTCTTCAGAAATATACCCACAATTCTCACAAGACTTACATATGCAAACTGACACATCACATGATCAGTCAATTAACTTAATAGTCATTAAGTACAATAAGCTTAAATACCTGTTTTAAACATATCCGACAAAATGACAACTTAAATAAAAAAGATAAATCATAATTAAATTCTTCTGTTTTTTAAAAACATTTGATGCTTAAAACATATCCAGGCCTGGTGACTTGTCAGAAAATAAACCTATCTGCCACAATGCTTCCTTAACTTCAAGTCTTGTATTGAAGTCACCAATTAAAAGGGACATAACTAAACTGTCTAAAATACAAAAAGAAAATTTCCTAAAATTACAACAAAGAAGTGCTTCATTTAATCTAATTGTTATTAATGATTATTAAGTTAATTGATTGGCCATGTGATGTGTTGTTTTTCTGCATTAAGTGTTGTGAAGATTGTGAGTCTGTTTCTGATGAAGTTCTTGAGAGTTATATTAAAAGAGCAAAAGTACTAAACAGAGGCCATTCTTCCTTGGATATTTCTTTCCCTTGCCAGATTAGCATTTTATATTTGTACCAAATTTTAATATCATGATTAAATTGTCACATATACAACATCTGTCAATATTACAGTCATTTTTTATCAGAATCAGAAATACTTTATTGACCCTGCAGGAAATTGCATATGTTACAACTGCACAGATAAACATAGACCCAACGTAGACCAAACATATATGTTACATAATTAGATATGACTGATTCTATACTCACTTATGTTACCCCACATATATAACAGCAATGCCTGACAAAGGTACACTGTTGACCATAGCCAAAGTATTAGATGAGTTGGATACCACATATAGTAGTCACATGAAAGGGGGAGACTTTCATGTTAATTACCACTCACACTAGGATATGGGGTATTGCACATTATGATACTTTAACTAAGGTATAGCATATTTCCCAAAGGAAAATTGCATTGATGATTAATATTGTACTGAAAAAAAAAGAGATAAGAGAGAGATAAAAAGGATGGGGGGGGGGGGTATGGGTAAGAGTTTAACATTGCACTATGCGGTCTCCTTTAGTACTTGGGGTGGTGCTAAGATGGTAGGAGGCATTATAGAATGTGATGGCTGTGGGCAGGAAGGATTTTCTGTGATGTTCAGTGGAGCACTTTATGCTTGTCAGTCTCCTGCTAAAGGAACTTCTTTGTCCATCCACCACTCTGTTGATGATGGACTTTAGTCACGCTGATATTCTTCTCTCAGCCACAGTTTCTATGCTGTCCACTTCTTCTCCAGATACTGAGATAGCCTTCCTTACCAATTTATTGAGTCTGTTTGCCTCAATCTTCTTTATGCTACTATCCCAGCATAGCACAGTGAAGAAGACAGCAGTGGCCACTACATTCTCATAGAATAACCGCAGCACAGTGTTCCTGACTCCAAAGGATCTGAGTCTTCATAGTAAGTGCAACCTACTCTGACCCTTTTTATATGCCACCTGTGAGTTTTTGGACCAGTCCAGCTTACTGTCAAGGTGCACCCCCAAATACATGTAACCCTGGACAATTTCCACTTCAACCACCTTAATTGACAGAGGAGTCATTGGGGCATAAGACTGTGATCTCCCTGGAATTACTACAGCTGATGCTCAGCAGAAACTGATTAATCTTACACCAGCTCACATACAGTAGCTGTCCACCACCCTGCTGTATTCCTCCTCATCTTCATGCCTAATACTTCCTAAAATGACCTAGTCATCCAAGAATTTTTGTGGTATAGCTGAAGTCTGTGGTATACAGGGTGAAAAGGAAAGGTGATAAAACTGTCCCCTGTGGTGCTCCAGTGCTACATAGCACTGTGTCAGACACATTCTTATTCTTACTGTAGATCACCTATTTTACTATTTTGTCACAGTCAATTTTTGCTCTTCTTTTACCCTTTCAAACACTGCTGCATGTGATTCTTTACTCTTCTGAACATTATTCATCCTGCTGTTGACCAAATTTAATTCTCTGTCTATAATCACTTCTTCTCCTTCTGCTCCAAAAAATCAGGCAAACTGCTACTTCTCCTGATAACATTTTCACATTCTACAGAAAGCTAGATGCTGTCCATTTCTAACACCTAACATAGCCTTGTTATCAACAGGTATGCTTCAACTTTCTGCTGTTGCACAACAATCTTATCATCTCGACTCTCTTCTGCAACTATCATGGAACATTTCTCAACATCTCCACTGTCTACCCTATTCCATCATCGAGTTACTCATCCCAGCTGCTTCTATCTTAGGAATGGAAGTGACATTCACACTTCACTTACTCCAGATCCAAGTGAATAGGGGTTATTTCCCAGTGTCCTGGCTAAAATTCTCCTAGTCAGTATAAATAGCATCTCGGGTCTCCCTGAAAAGAAGCTGCTGGTCTTGTGGGACTGATCTGGTCAACAAAGTGAAAATAATTTAATAAAAAAATAAATACATAGAATATAAAAAATAAAGTAGAAAAACATAATTAAAATCCAGATATGATAATAAGCAAATATTAACTGTAGAGTTGCCAGCAATGCAGGACATGTAACAGATTTAAAAAAAAAACAAAGGTAATCAAGTGAAAGTTCAGACAGAAAGAATGATGTAAAGACCATTTGAAATTGTCCTATGTTGGAGATCTTCTAAGCCCCCAGGCAGCAAGTTCCAGAGGTGAGACCCGGGTATACAAAAGGCCCATATCCCAGATGATTCCGGATGCTTCTCTGAAAACGCCAACTAATCTTGGGAGGCATACTGCAGCAACCCATCTGGTCAATACAAGGTTAAGAATCCTGCAGGTAAGGGAGACCTAATCAATGAATAGGTAAATAATTGAGAACAAGGACTCTTTAGATGATTTGCTGGTTAATAAGCAGGCAGTGAGGTTCCTGCAGAGCTGGTATAATGGGATTCTACTCTGAGACAGCTGCTTTTTGCTGGGCTGCAGGATTTTGAGCCAGCTGCAGATGATCCAGCTCTGCATCTGGAAGTGCCAAGCAAAGAGCTGACATAATAGTAGAATTATGCTATGGAGGATGTCACGAAAGGAGATACTGGCAACCCAGCTATCTAGAATTTTGTAAATAATGATATGTCATTTGTGGATATCAACATAATTCATGTAAGTTGTTTGTGTTACAAATGCATTAGAATTGTATGTTATGTGTATATCAAACTAGGTTTGTACAGGCATGTGTGTTGAAAAGATATTTTATAAAGTGCTTGTGCTTAAAATGTAAGCACAGCATGCTCTACTGGAAAAGAACAGAAATATACATGTACTATTGTAACTGTTTATATATATATATATATATATATATATATATATATATATATATATATATATATATATTTATATATATTATTAGTGGAAACTAGAATACAGGAGGTTCACTTCAGAAAAATAGCTAAAATTAAATTACTTTATGGCCGCAAGGAGACACAATGTCTGTGCTGAGAAGTTTTCTGTATTGTCTTGGAAGTGTTTTATTGTTATACGACTTCCACCATTTGCCAAAGATCTGAGGAAAAGCCCTTATCTATGTATTTTTTACAGGTAGTTGCTAAATGCCATCAGCTGCCATCAATGGTTGTTTTGGGGCTTGGGAACTAGGAGTCAGATGACAAGCAATGATGTCATTTTGAAAGCTATCCCAAGAGATATTAAATTAAGAAGTCTCTGAGAGAGAGAGAGAGAGATAGAGAGAGAGCATTCTATATTCTGTCTTGGACCTAACAAGATCCATTCACCACACATCTGCCTTGCTCTGAATAAGTAAGTCTAGGAAATGTATAATTCTCTTAGATGATTTATTTATTTATTTGAGACTGTCCTGCAATGTTGTTTTAACTATTTCCTGTAATTTTGAACTCTGATGTCACTGTAAATATATACTGAGTACTTTCTTGTTGTTTTATTATTTACTATTAAATATATTTAAACCTTTCAATGTGGCTGATCCTTGCAAAGTTGCCTAAGATCTGAGAGCACTTGCATATTTATTTGGTGACACTGTGGGCCACTCCTAGTAGCCTTGCTCTTGGTCAAACTATCAATTGCATTAATATAAACATTACACTGTAAGACTGGACTCACTTTGTTAAGGGCCTTAAAGTAACTGATAAGGAGTGACTGGGGGCAGTAGAAATGACCTTATAATCTGGGCAGAAGGGGGCATAGCTAGTAAACCTGTGCCAGCCTTTCCCAGGTGTGTGTGTGTGTGTGTGTGTGTGTGTGTGTGTGTGTGTGTGTGTGTGTGTGTGTGTGTGTGTGTGTGTGTGTGTGTGCGTGTGTGTGTGTGTGTGTATAAATCAAAACACAAAGAGTGTGTGTGTCAGCTACTTGGGCAAGGACACAAAGCACTGGTTGGAGAGAGAAGGTGCTGGAGGTCTAGGATTTGGTCATGTAGCCAAGATCTCAACTCTATAGCTGTGCCAGTGGGGAGTTTTACTGGGGATCTGCAGAAAGAGAGAGAAACCAGCCCTGGACTGACTATGGTCTGTGTGTGCTTTAAGGGGAAACTGCACTTGATGCAGAGAGCTGCATCTGTAAACACTGTGTGTGCACTTGTAATCCTCCCAGTGTACGTCCCCCACTGGTGCCAGTGGTGAGGATTGAGGATCCTTGATTACTGGTCCAGTGGTGGGACATCACATAGGGTTCCATGCATCTGGACTAAATTTATTTGGTCTAATTTTATAGAGTTTATTCATATGGTCTTATGAGATTTGGTTTAGATACATTTGGTGTAATTTTGGATTTAATCTTTATACAAATACTTATTTCATTAAGTAATATATTTCTGACTATGTATGTTTAGTTTTATGATATTCATCTAAGTAAATATTGAATATATCTACTAACAAAGCCATCATATTTGAAACCAGTTTATTTTTTTACATTGATACACACACATACATATTTTATATATAGTTAGAATTGTCTCACTCTCATTTAACACATGCTAATCTATGTAACAAATAATATGACTAATGAGATTTTCCTCACATATTTTCTACAGGAGAAATTCTCATTGGGCGGCACAGTGGTGCAGCGGTTAACGTTGTCGCCTCACAGCAACAGGTTCTCCGGTTCGATTCTCGGCTGGGGTGCCTTCTGTGTGGAGTTTGCATGTTCTCCCTGTGTTTGCGTGGGTTTCCTCCAGGTACTCCAGTTTCCTCCCACATTCCAAAGACATGCATCTGGAGCATTTCTCCCCGGGCCTCCGCTGAAAACAGGCTCTGTGGAACCTAGTCGGACATTCCCAGTCAACAAATGTTAAATAAATAAATAAATAAATTGAAGGAAGATGGCAGCACCCTGTGTGGGGTCCATTTTGTGTATTTATATTTGATTTATGTTAAATTTATTTTTGATAAATTAATTTTAAATTTGTATGAACTGTCAATCTGCAGTCTGTTGGTGGTTCATTCTTGACCTGGTCAAGTGTGTGGTGGACTGCACCAGTGATCGTTCTCTTTGCTGAATGTTTTCTTTATATGGGAATGTTGGACTGATCGTGGAAGTTTGGGCCTACAGTGGTCTCTGTGTTGAGTCTGAACTGAACACAGAGGGTAGAAGCAAGATTGTTTATGTGAATCTGTTGTACATGCGCTTGAAGAAATGTAAATTTCATTCAGCTGTGCATTTTTGTGCATGGTCTGAATGACAATAAATTTACTTATTTACTTATTCACAGCTCATGTTAGTGTTTTTCCATACACTGTACTATGAGCATATGTTCTATGTTTTTCCTCATTACAACATTTTTTCACTCTTATGTTTTGTAGTACAACATGATACTTGATAATTTAGAATATTTCTTCTTGACATTTTGTAGTGTAACATATTTTGTGATTTAAAGTGTCTGTACTCAGTTTTTGAATGATTGCGATTATGAAGCTTTTCCCCCCTGTGTTGAAAACAGGTACTTTCTGGCCCAGTCAGACTCACTCTATAAATAAATGTCAAATATATATATATATATATGTGTGTGTGTGTGTGTGTGTGTGTGTGTGTGTGTGTGTGTTTGTAAATATTTCCTCATGCAGCACTAGGGAGCAGTATGCAAGTGTTATCTGTGCAATCATTATGCCTTTAGAATAAGTTATTTCTTACATTTACTTCATTGAATTGCACTTTTTAAGGCTTATAATTGTGCTATATAGCTAATCTACTACATTTTGCACTGTTATAAAACTTTTTATTTACTGTTTCACTGTATTTGCGTACTGTTTTATACTGTTTTAGCTGTATTTTTCATTGATAGAGTTTCATTACTGTAATTGCATTTTTACTGAATTACTTAACCGTAAACTGCTTTTTCATACTGAGAGTTGTATTTTATGTTTGTGAGTGCCCTATCTGTGCTTTTCTATGCATTTTTTGTGAGGATTCTGTGTTCTAATCAGGTAGCATAGTCTGGATAGAGGCCTACTGTTTGTTTGTTCTGATTACTTGCCAAGGAGTGTATCATATAACTGATTTATTTGCAGTTAAAAGCATTCTCTAGAGTCTCCTTGCTCCTTAATCTGTTTAAAACTTTCATTTAGTGGCTCACTGCTGTTTTTCTGCTGTGATAAACATTTCTAGTGTTTTCTGCCTAACAGTGTAGCTAATAGCTGTAATAGTGTTCATTACCGTAATTGCATTTTTACTGAATTACTAAACTGTAAAATGCTTTTTCATAGTGAGAGTTGTATTTTCTGTTTGTGAGTGCTCTATCTGTGCTATTCTGTGCATTTATTGTGAGGTTTCTGCGTTCTAGTAAAGTGGCATAGTCTGGATAGAGGCCTGCTGTTATCCAAGCCTGGTTGTTTTGTTTGTTGATTTTCCTGTGTTTCTGGCAGCCATCTTCTGTTGATAGTGTCTTGTGAGTGGTCTATCGGTGCTTTTCTGTGCATTTTTTGTGAGGTTTCTGTATTCTAGTCAGGTAGGATATTCTGGACAGAGGCCTGCTGTTTGATGTTATGTTGTCCCATCTTGCCTTCATTATTGCTGGTTGGATTTGGAGCCGAACTCGGCTCTGACTGGGCCGTATACTAAAGCTCAAGAGCTTCTACTGGCTCAAGGCTATAACCTATCCCATGGTGCTTAGCGGCTGTTCCCCAGATCTTGTTTGCCACTTGACGTTTCGGGATTGTCTTCGCTGGCTCAGGCTAGTAAAATTTTACTATTATACTCTGTTTTTTGGATAACTTTCCTAAAACTTAATACTTCTTCTTAGATTACATTTTCCAGTTGCAGTATAGTGCCTTTTTGTGTGTTTGTAGTATTCTTGACTATATTTTACTTGCGGCTGTCCTTTTGGGCCTTGTTTTCTCTCTTCCCCTTATCTAGTTAAAGAATCCGTTTCAGTTAAAGGATTCTTTCACCTTCTTTCCTCCCTTAAGGAGTCACCATTTAAATTAGAGGCATCTCCTTGGGTTGGAGGAGATTTTGTTTAATTTAGAGACTTCTCCTCCTCCCTATCCTTTCCATTTTTTCTTGTTAAAAAAAAAAAGCCTTTTCCATCTACCTTTTATAGTAGTTAAAATGTACTGTTGTGTTAGTTTCTTTCACAGGTAAACATGTCTAAAGAATCTGTTAAGGAGCACAGACAATCTGGATTTAAAAAGTGCGATTCATGCACTCAGAAAATGTCTATAACAGACTGACACACAAGTTGTGCCTACTGTCTAGGACAATCCATCTCCAAGGCTGCTGCTCCATTTGTCATAACTTCAGTGCAAGGGTCTTATAGGAGAGGAAAAATAAGCTCATTTTAAGGGGCTTGTTGAAAGTTGAAGAAGGTAATCAGACCTCTAAACTGGATAAGTCTAAAAAGGCTGCTTCGCTGGCTCCTGTGTATGAGCGGTCAAGCAGTTTCCAAGATCCAGCATCCTCGGATGCGAAAGTTATCCGTTCCAACAAATCTGGTCCTCCCTTGGTTCCATCTGTCTCTTCGGAATTGTTGAGGAGCCAAAAAAGGAGTCGGTCACCATCCTTAGAACCTGTTCATTTGGTGCCACAATCTCCTTTGTTACAGTCTGTAGCAGGTAGCCACAAATCGTGAAGCCATTCCTTTCGATCCTCCAGATTATCGGACAATGATGTAGAGTGGGTCGTGAAGAGGTTGCTCCCAACCCGGGCCCTAGCAGAAATTCTCTCAAGCCCAGCCCATTGGATCATGGAACCGACAACCGTACCTCAAATAACATCGATTCCTCCTCCGACTTGGACAAGTTCAGAGCCAGAGAGTATGGAAGTCGTTGTGCTAGAACTGGTGGAGCCAGCAATCACTCCTGATATCTGCTCTGATCTTATCAATGTTGTCTTCCATCAAGGGATCTGGGGGTCGACACTCCATGGTCAGCTCCAGGGGGGGGGGGTCGAGTCAGACCCATTTCAGAACCGACTCTCCCACTCGGCGCTTCGGCTCGAGTGAGTTCAGCTCCCACATCAGCCTTGGAGCCACCCTCCTCAGTGCAAGAGAGATCTCCCAGCCCCTCAGGACCAGAGTCTCTGTCGGCCTAGGATCACTGAGCCTTTGAGGTGATGTAGAGTGTGCTGTACACTGAGTCTGCTCCACCTTTGGCTCCAACCTCTCTTCCCCAAAAAGGGCTGGTGTCCACCTCTTTATCATCCCTCCATCACCCCCAGAGTAGAGAGTGAGTGTCCCAGGAAACCCAATGGGTGGAACTTCCTCTTCCGATACCTCCCCAGAACATCCCCCCAAGGAGGTCCCTCGGAAGAGACAGCGTAAGAGGAAGAATGTAGACTCCCCTGAGTCTGTCACTTCTGATATTGACTTGGAGGATTCAGAAAAGTCCCCACGGTCGACCTCTGAGGATGTCTCTTTTTCAAACATCCTGGAGATCCTTAAGAAGAGGAGCGGTTGGAAGTCCCTTTTCCCCTTCTGAAGACAAGTCGGTATACCTGGAGGCATTTGGATTTCACCCCTCCACCTCTTGTGGGTGTCCACCTTTTGACCCTCTCCTGAGTGTAGTGAGTCAAAGGTGTGGGACTCTCCAGAATCAGTGAACCCCATTCTGTGGAGGCCAAATACATTTATTATGGCCCCAGAGGGCAGAGAATATCTAACAAAAGGAGTTCCAGTAGATGCAATGGTGGTGGCTGCAGCCACAAAGAAGGAGATTGCTGAAACATCTGCATCTGTCCATCCACTGAATAAGCAGTCTTACACGATGGACAGGTATGGGAAATGTACTTTCTCTTCAGCGGCCTTTACCTTGCGGTTACTGAATTATTTATCACATTTCACCCAAATTCAGAGGGATCTCCTTAAAGAACTAGGAGATACCGTGCAAGGTGATACAGCCCAGAATTTATCGGATAAGATTAATTCTCAGCTTCCAACCTTAACCTCCATCACTAACTCCTACATGCGCCTCATTTTCTATGGAGCAAGCAGGGCAGCAGGCACAGGAATAGCTCTTCACAGACATTCCTGGATGAGTTTTTGCGAGTTTGCTGAACCCTTCAGATCTTCCTTCATTGATGCCCCCTTTGATGTCTCATCCTTGTTCAGGCCGAAAGTGAAAGATACTCTCACCAGGAGCCAACAAGATGGTAAGACTCTGTCTGCTGTCAGAGTTCATTTTTCTGCTCCTACCACACTCTACTCTAAAGGTCAGAAGAGCAGAAAGATGTGGTTCTGGAAATCCAAAGGAGCTTTATCTGATGCTCATGGTGGAAATAACAATGGAAGACGCCATCCACGTGGCAGAGAACCAGGGTGACAGAGATACCTTCTCTGGTTGGCCCTTCCAGCACTCCTGAAAGGAGGCCCGATTGTCTGCTACTGAAGGCAGTTGGGGGAAGGCTATTGCTGTACCCAGAAGCCTGGCTGAATTTGACTCAAGACAAATGGGTACAGTCCATTATATCCAGGGGTTACAACATTCCTTTTCACTGTTCACCTCACCCGTCAAAGTTTATCCCAGACATTCCACCAGGTCAAAGGGATAAAGCAACACTAGAAATTCAAACATTGCTAGAAAAAAGAGTTATCCAAGAAGTCCCTGTTGACCAGCTAGGATCCGGAATTTACTCAAGGTTCTTTTTAGGTCCAAAAAAGAGAGGGGAATGGAGACCCATACTGGATCTCAGCAGACTAAACAAGTCGGTGAAGAAGTCAACATTCTGGATGTTAACATTGCAGTTTATACTCCCTTTTCTGGGACAAGACATTTGGATGTGCTCGTTAGAGCTTCATGAAGCGTACTACCACATAAAGATGGGCAAGCACTCCAGAAGATTTCGACACTTTCGGCTGGGAGTCAGTCATTACCAGTTAAGAGCTCTGCCCTTTGGACTCACCACAGCCCCCAGAGTGTTTAACAAATGCATGACAGTAGTCACGGCTAATCTAAGACATCAAGGATTCCAGGTGTTTCCATAATTAGATGACTGGCTCCTAACTGCCACCACCAAGTAGTTACTAATCAAAGCCAAGGACTACACCATCCATCTATTCTCAAAACTAGGCATTACTATAAATGCAGAAAAATCTGCCCTGTTGCCATCACAGCATATTACCTTTATAGGTACAGATTTAAATACAAATGACATGCTGGCAAAACTGCTTCAAGAAATACATATCCAAGTTCTCCCACATGATAATTGGATATAGCAGCTAGGTGAACTTGAATAGTGGCAGTAACCAAGGAAGCATTATCTGGGACAGCTAGTCCAAGGGGTTTGGAAAGACCACTGGTACCATTTGCATATCAATGCCCTAGAGATTTAATATTGCTACACACTCAAGTGTGCTAGTTTGCACTGCACTTGAATTCTTTTAGTGCTGTTTTAGCTGCTTTTCTGTAAAAAAAAAAATTCTAAGCTTGTTTCCTGCCTTTCCTGTAACTAGTCTAGTCCAGATACAGATTTGCTGTATCCAGGACTGTTTGTAAACTTCTGAGCACCTCAATCTTTTCTGTGTTGGAGGGAAGCATTCTAGCTTATCAGTGGGAGTGGTAAGCAATAGGTAGCCTACCTACCACAAGAGGAGTGGTTTCTGGCCCAGAAATTGTAGCTTATTGGCCGTTTGGGCAGTTTTTCCATCTCTTTCAACTTTCTGGTTTAAAAGAGTTATTCATTGGAGTTGTAAGTATCCATGTCTATGGTTTAAAATGTATAAAATAGGAGGGGGGGGGCTATGCCCTCTACACCCCCATATTTAAGCTTGAGTGCAAGCAACTGCCTGCATGGGCTACAAGATTTTCAATTCTCTGGCACCGAGGAACTTGTTTTGGAACACTTGGGACTTGAGTGCTTGTAGTGTCCCCATGTATGTGGAAACATGCTCAATACTATTTTAATGGTGAATTAAGCAAAAAAAAAAAAAAAAAAAGAAAGAAAATAGGTCCTTTTTTGTGTAGAACAGTGATTAATCAACAGAATAAAATTAGTCAGCTCACAGTCAAATATCATACTTGCAGGAAATGAACAGTGTTTTATCCCAGCTCTCATTAGCTTCTGCTCTGCATCGTAAAGACTTGCAATACTGCTTCCTCAGTAAAATAACTGAGAAGTAACTACAGCTGTCATTGTAAGTACAAGTGGGATGTATTCCATGAACAAAGCATACCAGACTATAAACATCCACTGAATATAATAGCAAATGTTCCATTATGCAGGTAGAACTGTAATATGAGAAAAAGCATATTCTGTCACAAAATTCCAATAATAATAATGACAATTAGTTATAGCAGAAGAAAGAACTGCAGGTTGACAATTATTTTGAAGATATCAAGTCAGAATTTATTTGACAAATTAATGGATGATGAAAGCAGAGTTACGTTATTTAGATTAAGTAAACAGTATACAACTGATCATGAGCACAGCTTATAAGGACATCAGAAATTATGACCTCTGGGAAATTTTTGAAAACCTTCATGGATGCCAAGCTACAAATAAAATCCTATCGGTAACTTTAAAGCCATTATTCATTTATTCTCTTCTGTTTAAATTAACTTAAATTCCACTGAAATAAAAAATATAACTCATTTTTTTCTTGCAGGCTGAAAATGTAATACTCTGGGACAAAAGTGTGTCTGACTCAGAAAAAACAGTATATTTTCATCAATAAATTATAAATCCTTCTTATGCATCAATTATATACTAATTATCAACATGAAGAGAAATCTATTACTGCTGGCAGACATCAATGTGATTATCTGACTGGCTAAGACATATTATGTACTGAGCTTAACAATTTTGAGTTTAGAAGGAAGACTAAACATAAATTCAGTTTAACAAATCGGTTGTAAACAGTAAATGTATTTTGGATGACTCTCAAACAAGTTTAATAGTTGCCTTGGTAATATAAATGCAGTGTTCAATCATTTATTAATCAATGACAAAATGTCCTGTAGCATTATCTATAAATGGATTAATTTATTATTGGATTAAGTCAAGTACAACAAGAAAATGTATCTGCAAGTAAATTAACTCAAGACTACAGCACTTGTAGAATAATAATTCTAAAGCAAGGAACATATGTGTATTCAAAACATACCCAATCTAACAAGTTCATAACATATGGCAATTGGAAGCATATCCCACTTATATTAAGTAATAAAGCAAATTATTTTATCAGATCTTTAAAGGACTGTAATACAGTGCAATGGACTATATGTACATACTACTACGAATAATAATAATAATATAAATATATGTCTACATTACAAAATGGACAAAATTAAGTGAATACACACACACACACACACACACACACATACATATACAGATATCTGATTTTCATTGCACTTAGAGAAAAGACAGTCTACAGGATGATACTCGCTGAATCACTGCTACCCAAATGCACAAATATAAAGAGGTAGTTTTCTCAAAAATAGCCCTTTCTCCATCTGAATACCATAATCTGTAAAACATACATATATATATATATATATATATATATATATATATATATATATATATATATATATATATGTGTGTGTGTGTGTGTGGTTCTGTGTCAAAGTAGAGGTAATGTACTCAGAAATATCTTTCTTACGGAGAAGGTTCATAGATGCAGGTAACTCTGTCTCAATTAATGGAGCCTATTATCATGATTCTTCCTTTTTTTTTTCAAGAACAGTATATATTTTAGGGAACAGAGACCCCTGAAGTATAACGCAAGAGAAATTTGTGATGATGAATTGCCCCAGATCATCCATTATTGAAAGAAACAATACTTGATGTGCTCTGTATTCTCTTTCCTGTTATATATATCACAGGTCAGGAAGCATCCAAAGATATAATACAGAAAATGAGGAATAAACGAGGCTCCATTGTTATTTTTAAAATGTCACATGGCTGAATGCCATGTCTGCTGAAAAAAATGTAGCTTACCAAGATTCAATCATCTATCATTTATCATGGAGGTAAAGGTTCTCAGATACCCCACGCAGAACACAGTGCCCCTTTGCATCCTCACTGTTAATATAATCATCTTCTGCATTGCAGCAGCATATTGAGATCAAATAAATATATATGCAATGCTGAGAAACCTTTTGGCAAATGTGGATTTTGATTAACTGCCTGAAAACTACAAACTACCAATTTCTTTCTAGACAGTTAATTTGCATGCAATAGATAAACAGTCAAGACCTATAGAGAAACAAACATCAAGTAACAATAGCACAAAATCAATGTCTTTGACAAATTGTAACATGTAATATGTACCAAGCTGACAAATGGCATACATCATAGGATCATTTGTAGCCTGCTAGTCAAATGAGACTATGGAAAGTTATACTTAATTTCTCATAATCCATTGGACTATTATATTGAATAAATTGCAAAAAATCACTGCATACACACACACTTTTAATGGCTTATATGTTATATACTTATGTGTTTGCGTGTGTTTATAGACAGATACACAGAAAGATAAATTTAAAATAACCTGAACAATGTAATATCAACAGCAAAATTATCTGAACTCATAAATATCAACAGCAAAAACTATCTAAACACAAAACTTGCATCACTGGATGGCAAGCAATTATTTAAAATGAGCACAGGAATCATTTCACATTCAAACACAATATAAAACATATCATTATATAGATTTGTCATTAAAACTGTAAAACATTACAGATTCCAATTACTGGGCTTGTTGCCCTTCTGGGCCCTTTTAAGCCTAGCCACTTTCCCTTTTTGTGCACAAAGTAACGTATGCCACTGGCTGATAGACTGGCATTACCTATCCCATGGTCAATAACTATATATATTACTTCTAATAAGAATAACTGCGATCATGCCATAGATAATTTGAGAGGATCCATGCAAGGGGATAAAGCACTTATGAACTGCTTCTCTCCATTAGTAGTACAGGGGGCAGTCCTGCCATACATTTTCTCTTTCCTATCCTTAGATCTAAGTTGCATTTAAAAATGGACAGGGGTGGACTTTGTTTTATGTGGATGGGAAGTCTGTTCCACAGCAGTGTAAAATATACCATTCCCTCCAAACAATTCTGTTGATGTCGCAGAAGAGATTCAGATCCACAGACCAAGTATTTCTGATGGAATTTGACTTCCTGATGTGCAGTAAATTCAAAAGTAATGGGTCAGAGGATGACTTGTATGACAGACACAAGTCACCTTTTAGCAGTCTACAGGATACCATGTATAGTGACAGGAATTTGTATCAGTCCATGTAGGACATTTTGTTTAGGATTTTTATCCTTTTAGTAAGGTTTCCCTATGGGTGTTCTAGTTGCTTTATGTGTCTGGACAGATACATGCCAGATCAGGGCATTCTGTTCAATGACTAGCCTAATGATGGCTGAGTAAATGGGTACAATGACATCCCCAAATTTAAACATAATTCCTTTGTTTATAAGCTGTGCAACATAAAAGGACTTTCTTACAACAATAGACACACATTAAGTCACACTGTTCACATAAGTATCCAAATCCTGAAAAACTGGCTCAACTTATAATGGAGCATTGTCAATGTGGTAGTTCCATGGGGGTAGATGACTTCCCAAAGGATACAATAATGCATTTTATGGCATTTAGTTTCAGTCCATGCTTTTGGCATCAGTTATTTATTTGAGACAAACCTTCCTGCGGGATGGATAAGTCATTTGGGGATTAAATGACTGCTCCTAACCTGCACTCATCTGTAAACATAGTCAGACAGAGCCCTTTGGTATTGGCTTTTACTTCATAAGTAGATGCCAAAGAGGAGAGGTCCCAGCACAGAACTTTGGAAGAATCAACTGATGACTGGTTCCTTTGTAGAGGTAATGTCCCCTGTTTTATCTGCATCTTATCTGTCAGCCAGTTGGAAATACAGCAATATAAGTTAGAATATAAGTTAGAATTATAAGTACAATAATACATTTGGGGTTGTAAACTGAACAGATGTTGCTGTATGCCCAGGAACTGTAATGCATTCACCATTCTGACTAATGCCTCCTAAGGTAAATTTTAATATCTGTTCCATGCATGGCCCCTTGTGCCCTACTGCATCTTATATATATATATATATATATATATATATATATATATATATAAAATATGCAAACTTAAAAAAATTGCTTATGTTCATCATCTCAGATAAAAAAGACAGACTGTATAACTCATCGAAATACCAAATCACTTCTGAGTGTAAATGGAAATATAAGCATTCCATTTCCAAATGTTGACTTGCATAGCATTTATACATATGGTCAGCTTTTTTCGTCTACCTTAGAAACATGGCACAACTTCTCTTTTCTACATCTGTAAAAAACAGAAATAAGTATTTTCTTTTTACATCACCAACTGCCACAAACATTTGTAACTTGTATACTTCTGCAAATCTACTTTCCAATTTCTTTAACCATTAGTAAAATAACAATACCACCAAAATATGCTAATCTTCCCATTACAATTGAATGAATCAAGTATTTTTTTCAAACCATTAGTAAAAGTTTACCAAAAAATTGCAATTTCCTTGAATTTTATATATATATATATATATATATATATATATATATATATATATATATATATAAATATAAAACAACCCATTGTTACATACTTATTTATCTTCCTTCAAATATTACAGATAAAATCAAAATGTGTCTGAGAAAAATATCTCCATCCTAACTTAACAACACCCCCAACAACCACTGTGTTTTCCTCATATAATTATAAACATATTAATATAAAATATATATCTAATTCAATTACTGGCTACTTAATCCACAATTTATTTTTCATAACCACCAAATCTGGATAATCCTTAATTGAATTAACTCATTTGTTTACAAACTCAGTTCTAGCAACTTTCATCTTTTTTACCAGATTGTTTGAAATTATACTAGTAATTACAAAACTCTACTTTTGAGGGATCTTGTCTTACATGAGCATTCATCTTTATTTTCGTACTTAACCATTAATTTACCAATATCTTAATACAGTTACTATTGTAGATTACTTTCAAAAAACATACATTATAGCTACACCACACCATTTCATTATAAGCCGCAGCTATGATATACATTACCAAATATCTAAGTCAAACACCAGCAATTTCCTTTCTTTCTTTATATTCATGACAAAGTAGAATATTTCTTTTATAATAAACCCAATGCATTTCATAAGTTTACCCTTAACAATATGCCACAAAACATAACACTTTTGCAAAATATTATTTCCAGTATTTGCATTATTTTGTAACTGACACTGTACAGTGTAATTTGTATCTGGTTTTATAAATATGTCTTTTCATCTATTTTTCTATAATCAATTTATACTTTCCAAGAGTGTTTCTTACTTATTCGTTCATCTAGTCATTCATTTAACACTTTCAAAAATATATTTTTTCTTTTTCCATCATATTTCCATGAAAAGAATAGTCTATACTATCCCATCCTTGTACAATTTGTTGAGTTTCATTTCTAAATACTATATGTAATTCTTCTGTAGTAAATACTTTTCTATATCACTTTTCATTTTTTTATTTAGCTTTTTTCCCACCAATTAAATTATTTCACTTTTCCCCTTCTGTATACTTTTCCATCACAAATGACATACTATTTTCTTTATTTCTTTCAGATTCTATTTGTGTCAGCTTTGTCTTTATTTGGTTCACTAAATTTCCTATTAAGGAGATTACTTCTTTTTTTTTGCTTTTTACCTTATACATCTGTCTAGTCAACACATTCCCATATGTATCCTGTAATTTTCACAGATTTATATTTCTGTTCTAAATATGTTAATGTCTTGCCTTCCAAGGTTTATTCATATGCACATACCAGCTCCTAATATTGTTCTGTACCCTCTTGTTCCATTCTCTCTCTCTCTCATTTTCCTTTTTTATGTTAACATTTATACCATACTTAGTATTTAATTGATTAGATAGAAAATACCTTAGTAACACCTTATTAAAAATGATTAAAGTTTATGTTTCTACAAGTTCTCAATTTATTGCAAATTAATTTTAAGCATTGTATACCCATCTCTGGAAACACTTTTTTTCAACATTTGTACCGTTATCATATAGATAAAGACTAATAAATCCAGCAGACATCTCTCCACTATCAATTTTTAAAATGTTACAATATAACATACTCTATGTCTGTTCTAAGCTTTCCTCTCACATAATTACAATGTCATTCCCCCCTACCTCATAGGTTCTAAATTTATATCACTTCATAATTTAGTATCTCTTGACATCTTTTTCTCCCTGTGATGCAAATTACAGTTAAAGTCAACAATAGAAATTATATTTTGATTTAGCATAGCATACTTTCCTACTTCATCATCTAACCTATTTCTCTTTCACAATACCAGATCCTTATAACACTACCATCCTTATCGTTATATGCCTTAACTTCAAATCCACAATTCTAAAACAGTCTCACATAAGTATTACTGTACTCAGAATCTCAATTCCTGTATTACTTAACAGCAAGGTAAATTCACATCATTCTTAATTCTCAAACAACCACATAATTTTTCCTCCCTAGTTTTTTTGAAAATCTTCCTTATGTATTTTCATCAAAAAGCAAATATCCCATAAATAGATCAGATTCAATTTTATTTTACACCACTTATATTCTACAAGCTTTAAAGTTATGTTTTGCTTTACACATTTATTGAAAATACTGAAATATTATTATCTTCCTTTTCATGGATCTCTCATAGCAGCACAATTTTGTTTTATCTTTAAAACCCAAAACTAGGTACACCAATATAGAGGAAACAACAGCAAACCACTCCAAAAAGGAAATGCAACGATTCCAAACTATTGAGATACTCATAGTGAATTTGGTTTATTCAACACCAAAAACAAATAAAGGTTTTAAGCACAGTAATAAAAAGAATAAAGCTTTTTGTCCCACTAAATAATGATCTGGGACTTCATCAGAAACAAATCACAGCTTATGTGGTCACCCATTATACAGGCACCCAACACCAGTCATGTCACCAATACCAGTTAATCAATTAGGCAAATAAAACTATCCATAATCATTTAAAACAGTTAAATAAAAAAGTTTTTTGAAGTAATTTAAATAAAGTTCTTCAAAATCCCAGATTCTAATTAAATTTTACAATAATGTCACCAAAATCAAAATGGCATTAACATGTTTTCCATATATTGTATCCTAGCAATGACAATTGAAAACTTGTGAAATAATGACGATGTTCATCAGTGTCTTCACAAAACAGAAGATCATTCCACTTATTCTATAACTTGCTATGAAGTCATCTATAATGACCACATAAAGAGGAAAGGTGGTGGTATTGCTATATTATTTCCCAGTAACTACCGCATTACTCATTACAGCAAACCAACAACAAAATTGAGTTCAGCAGAGATTCTTCTCCTCAAAATAGACAATTATAAACAAATATGTATTACTGCCCTTAATATCCCTCCTGTTGAAGATATCCTACATTGGCTATCCATAACATTTCCACAAGAAAAATATTACTAGGTGATGTGAATGTTAATTGGCTGGACATAAACTCAAATGCCCCTACATCTAGCATTTACTTTTACGGTTTCACAAAACTAATTAATATCATCACACAATTCAGCAAGACATCACATTCTGTACTAGACAGGATAATAGTATCAGAACCTAGGAAATACTCCACCACAGGTATAATGTCAAATCAGTGATCATCTCCCAAACTATATGACTAGACATCTCATGCATCCAGTTAAATGGCATATTTATAAAACAACACGTAACCTTTACATGTTTAACCCAGAAATGTTATTTACTACACTACCATCTATTAACTGGAACTTCCTAAAAATCCTCCCTTTAGACAATGATGTAACTGAATTCAATACAGCTTTTCTAAATATCCTAAATAGCTTGGCACCCCCTAGAAGGAAGAGATTGAAAACTAATAATGCAATTTCACTATCCGAAAACAATAGAACAATAATGCAGGATAGAGAAAATGCATGGAAAAAATGGCAAAAATATAAAACACTTCAATATCTTGAAAACTTCAGAATGCTTTGCAATTGTACTAAAAAGCAAATAAATGAAGACAAGAAAACTATACGTTAGCAACTTGCAGAATAATACTAAACACAGCCCTAAAAAATGTTGGACATATGTTAAAGAAATCTTATATCCCAGCAAAAAATTCAACCCAAACCCTCTCCTGATAACTCACCACTCAAAACTGCAATATAGTTCAACCAAGGATTCTTCAACATCTAATACCAACCCTGCCCAACAGTGAGATGTCACCATATCCACTTTCACCTTCAAACTTGTACCAACATCCTATATAAAACTGCTCTTAAACAAACTTAAACCATGCTCTTCTTCAGCTGATGACCTTCCAAGTGAGGACCTAAAAATAGCAGCCAATAGCATTGAATACCCTGTCTCAATCTTTACAAATAGGTCAATCCAGGAATCCCACATTCCCTCTCTCTGGAAAAAGTCACACACTATCCCTTTGCACAAAGGAGAAAATTCAACAGACATTAATAACTTTAGAACTCTAGCAATCTTATCTCCCGTCACCATATACTTGAAAAATATATTTAAAAACAATTGTTGACTGTCTACTGCAAGAACTCTTATCCCCTACACAACATGGCTTCCATCCTTCCATAGTACCAGCACTGCCCTTCTAACCTATATACAGTAGATACTGCCAATAATGCTAGAGATAATGGCAAACTAGTCTCTTCCTTATTTCTACACTTGTGTAGTCTTTGGCATAGTTTGTTACAGCAAACTTCTATTTGAATTGTCCTCACTAGGTCTTTCTCAGTCCACCCTTCTGTGACTCAAAAGCTACCTGTTCAATAGGTATCAGTCAGTAAAATAGTGCTCTGAGCTCTCTCCTTACGTTCCAGTCACCACCGATTGTACCACAAGGCTCTATCCTTGGTCCCTTCCTCTTTAACATTTTCACCAACATGCAGTATACTTCTACACAACAGGCCACCCTAATACAATACACAGATGATTCCACTTTCATTTGCACATCTTACATGGTATACCTCCAAAAAATTTACTCAGGAAGCTTTAACAGCCACGGAAATATGGCTTCATAATTCTCAGCTCATGCTCAACCCAAAAAAGAACAAACTACCACCCTTTTCCATAAATCCCTCTCTCGTGAAAAAGCAACATTTAAAGTCCTCAACCACTGAAGTCACTTCTCATAACAAAAATTAAGGGTGATAGTGGATGATAATCTTACATTTGACCTGCATATACAAAATTGCATAAGAAAAACTCATCAAAACTAGGGATTCTTTACAGAGCCAAAAACTTTCTCACCGACGCAATTAAAACTACACTTGCACTACTTATCTTCTCCCTACTCTTCTTTATGGTGCTCCCATCCTTACTAACTTCCAGGCTTCACAAAAATTAAAGCTTGAACAATGCTATAACAAAGTTACTAAATTTGCAGCACATACCCCTTTCAGAACCCACCACTGTATAGCACCAAAAAGCCTAAATTGGTTGGAAACGCCTTATTAACTAACATATATACAACTTCTTACCACCTATAAAATTATCTGGCATCCATCTGGCTGCCTAGCACTAAAAAACATCCTACACAACTATGTTTCTAGTTGGTCATTGTGATCCAGTGACCAAAACTCCTGTCTGTCTACAAACCTAGAAAATCTGCAGGGCATTGTTTGTACTCATACAAAATTGCTAAGGTCTGGAACTCCTTACCTGTGTCCATCAGGTCTATACCCTCCATCCCATCTTTCAAAACTACTCAGAAAGACTTCCTAGCTAAAATATGTCTCTGTTCTTGCTCAAAACAAACATAAGCTATATCCTTAAATGTGAACAACTACCATTTCATTTCCATGACTTCATATTGCAATTTATATTTGTATTAGACTAACTTATTTTTAATTTCTCTACAAACTAAGATTTCTTTAAATATTAAATGATTGTTATATACCTTGTATCAATTCTTAACCATTTTTTTTATATTATGTCTATATTTGTTTTAATTATTTAAACTGTGGATGCTTTTGTTTTCTTTTTCAAGATTATAAAATTATTGTTCTTAAAATATTTTGTAAAAATTTGAAGATTTTCTTCTCAGACTTTCGCTGAAAATGGGATTTTACCCAATCGGAATTTCTGAGTAATCAAATTTCAATAAATAAATAAATAACCTATCCACACTTTGTTTTAAAACTGGAATCAATGAAACAAGATAATTTAAACCAAGGGGGTGGGCAGCATCAAGTTTTAGCTGCCAAAGTAGATCTTTAAATTGTATACTATCCTTCCATGCACTGCCCCTAGGGTTAGGTACAGTTTTCTCAAGGATGACAAAAAAGAACTGTAAGAGTGTCTCACAATGAACTGTATGCCTATACAGGCTACTGTTGACATTCCCGTTTATGATATTCTAACTAAGTTCATAAATATGCTTCTGAAGTGTCTGTTCAGTCTTACCAACATAAAATGCTGGACACGCAAAACAGGTCACAAGGTATACCATCCCTTCTGTATGGCAATTGTCTCTACTGGGGTGTATAGCAGTTCTTAAAATACTGTCTAAAGTATACAAGACTTTCTACAAAATGTACCTGCATTTATTACAGGCATAATTCTAGTACCTTTGTATGCCCTATTGTTTTTGGTGTTGAGTAAACTAATTTCGCTACAAGTATTATGATCATTTGTAATACTTTCACTTTATTTCTGGAGTTGGTTTGCCATTTTTTTCCTCTATGATGGTGAACCTAGTTTTGGGTTTTAAGTTTTCATTAGTACACCTCCCTTTGATTATTTTGCTGTATCTTTATTTTACTCTGATTAATCTTATGTTTTGTTTATTGTTTCCCTTTCATGCCACAGCATCATTACCACTATACCACCTACAGACTGCAGCTCATACATATTATTCATTGGTACTATATCCTACTTCTGATTATCTGCAAATATTTCTGTTTCTATTGATTCATATACTTCTTCACTTTTCTACTGTAAATACATACTAAGTAAACGTTTTGAGTATCTATTCACTGTATGCAGCATTTTCATCCTTTTTTTCACTTTCATTTTTTTTTCACTATTTCTAATGGACAATCAAATGATGGATGAACCCCTTTTGAACACATCTTACAAGTTAATTTACAATTATTTGCTGTATGCTCTTTCTTAGCATACAGACAGCATCTGTTTGTACAAGAATTCACGAAATATGAACCCCTTCTACATTAATTAGGCTTCCCCATTTAAAGCACAATGTCTTGTCTCTTGTTAGACTGCTTTGAAATTCTTTTAAGTGTTAATTAGCTTGGGGGGTTTCTGATAACATTAAAACCTGTGTTGGTTACATTTCTTGTAATCATTTTAAATTGAGTTGCTTGCTACTGAGATTTGTCTGCATACATCAACTGGACATAAGCTGCTTTAAGTATATTTTCTGCATTTTTTTGTGGTTTTATAATTTGGACTGATTCCTCAGATCTAGCTCTGTTGAAACTGTCTTGTGTGTGTCTCTGAAGCTCTGCACTAGTTGTTAGATTGCTTTGAAATCCCTTTAAGTGTTAATTAGCTTGGGGGGTTTCTGATGACATTAAAACCTGTGTTGGTTACATTTCTTGTAATCATTTTAAATCGGGTTGCTTGCTACTGAGATTTGTCTGCATACATCAACTGGACATAAGCTGATTTAAGTATATTTTCTGCATTTTTTTGTGGTTTTATAATTTGGACTGATTCCTCAGATCTAGCTCTGTTGAAACTGTCTTGTGTGTGACTCTGAAGCTCTGCACTAGTTGTTAGACTGCTTTGAAATTCCTTTAAGTGTTAATTAGCTTGGGGGGTTTCTGATAACATTAAAACCTGTGTTGGTTACATTTCTTGTAATCATTTTAAATCGAGTTGCTTGCTACTGAGATTTGTCTGCATACATCAACTGGACATAAGCTGATTTAAGTATATTTTCTGCATTTTTTGTGGTTTTATAATTTGGACTGATTCCGCAGATCTAGCTCTGTTGAAACCGTCTTCCGCATCCCCCCTGTTCTTGGTTGTAGTTTAAATTTGGTGGCTTTTGCAGTGCCCGCCCCACTGTAGATTTGATCTAGGACACTCCCCCAGTCCCATCTCTTTACCACATTCTATCTAATAAACCCTTTCTGCACTTGCTTTTAGTCCTTTTTAATTTAATTACATTTTTTTCAAACTGTGTGTGGACTAATATTGCTACATACTCAAGTGTGCCAGCTTGCATTGCATGTGAATTATTTTTACTACTGTTTTTGCTACTTTTCTGGAAAAAAAAAATTATCTGCTTTTACTATATTTGTGTTTCTTCCTAATTTATTTTGCTTTTGCGTCATCTTAAATGTATTCAGTTGTATTTATTACTTCTTGGTGCAACTCATTCTAAGCCTTTTAATTTAAGCACTTGGGCTTCAGACCAGTTGTTTTACATTAAGAAGGTTTATGGTTTGCACTGTAGTGGCAGGACAGGTAGCTTACATCCTTCTAAGTCGGGAACTGCTGATTGAGGGCTCAGTGTCAGTTATTCTAAAAGTGTATTAATTCTGGTTTAAGCACTTGGGCTTCAGGCCAGTTATTTTACATTAAAAGGGTTCGTGGTCTGCACTCTTGTAGGAGGAGAGACTGGACTCTGCCCTTCTGAGCTGGGAATTTCTGGATAAAGGCTTATAGTGCCTGCATATTTGAACTACTTCTTACTGAAATTGGTACACCTTGTTTGCTGTAGCGTAGACTAGATCCAGGCCTGCTGAATCTAGCTTTGTTTGTATAACTTGAGCACTAATCCAGGCATTCTTCAAAGTATTCAATTGTATTTATTACTGCTTAGTAGTAACTTGATTAAAGTGTAGCTATCGTTCTAAGTCTTTTGGATTAAGCACTTGGGCTTCAGACCAGTTGTTTTACATTAGGAAGGTTTGTGGCCTGCACTGTGGTGGCAGGGCAGGTGGCTTACATCCTACTAAGTTGGGAACTGCTGATTGAGGGCTCAGTGTCTGTTATTCTAAAAGTGTATTAGTTCTGGTTTAGGCATTTGGGCTTCAGGCCAGTTATTTTACATTAAGAAGTTTCGTGGTCTGCACTCTTGTGGGAGGAGAGGCTGGACTCTGCCCTTCTGAGCTGGGAATTTCTGGTTAAAGGCTTATAGTGCCTGCTTATTTCAACTGTTTCTTATTGAAATTGGTACACCTTGTTTGCTGTAGCATAGACTAGATCCAGGCCTGCTGAATCTAGCTCTGTTTGTATGTGTGTTGTTTGTTTGCTTGTTATTTCCCTAAAACGCTAATACCACCTAAAACGCGGCTTTTCAGCGCTTCTGTGGATCCCTAGTGATATCTGCATTGCTTACTGTACTCATTTCCTTGTTTCACTTAAAATAAAGTTACTGTTTGTCATTTTTGCATTTAAGTTACCTGGCACTTGCTCACTAAAGGCACTTGCTCACTAAAGCAATTATATAAGTCAGCACTAAAAAATTAAAAGCACTACACTCTCACAAAGTCCTCTCGAGTACCTTGTTCCCCATTAGCCCTTTTTTTTTCAATTATAAAGGAATTCCCAATACTATCCTAGCATGTCCAAAGGTCAGTTGTCAATCTTCTCTCCGGTCCAGCTGGTGAATCTGGGAATCTTGAGGCAATGTTACAACTGCCTCATGTACACAGACAACCCTCTCCTCCTTCCAATAAATTCCAACACATGTGAGAGATGTGTCCATATAGCCAAACTGGAGGCTAAGCTCTCTCAACTCAGTACTGGCATAACCAGTCAGGAGGAGAAGGAAACCACACTCAGAACAATTCCAGTCTCACATAGACCTACCACGACAGCAGACCAAACACATAAATACACAAAAACATACTCGGAGGCTCTAAATAAAAATCTGCCTAAGCAGCAGAGACCTCCAAAGCAGACACCCAAGCAACCGCTACCCCAAAACAAAACATGTGCAACACATAGCTCACAAAGCCAGTGTGCAGAACAGTTACAGCCCTTAAGGCTAAACAACACACCTGATACACTTGTAATGGGTGACTCTATCATCAGGCACACTGATGTCCCACTCACCAGGCTGAACAAGGAGAAGGTCACGGTGAGCTGCCTGTTGGGCGCTAGGATCCGCCACATAACACAAGCACTCAGGTCACTCCAAGGCAAGTACAAATATGACTCAGTCATTGTCCATGCTGATGTGAATGACTTGAGACGTACCTCCCTGGACTACATGAAAAGAGACATAGAGGAGCTCTCTGAGCATGTGGCCCAGGCCGGTATGACCCTGACCTTGAGTAGCATCTTACCCTCACCAAGAATGATGCCACAATATGAAGACAAGATGATCAATTTCAACAATTGGCTTAATTATTGGTGCCATTCAAAGGGGATCCAATGCCTGTCAGCCTGGGATTACATGCTCGACAAGCCACGATGCTTCGCTAGGGATGGCCTGCACCTGTCACCCCTGGGCTTTCGGATATTAGCAAAGGCACTTGCTACCCCCGTAGTGCCTTTTTTAGGCAAGGCTCAAAAGACAAACCCATCTCCATAGGTATCACAAGGGATAAGAAACTAAGAGTAATGCTACTCAATGCCAGAAGTCTAAACCTCAAGATGCACGCACTCGAAACTCTCCTTAGCATGGAGGAAATTGATATCTGTGCAGTAACAGAAACCTGGTTCAAGGCTCCCGAGAGCACCCCAGCACTACCAGGTTATACCTCATACCATGCTTTTCAGCCCCAAAACTTGGACCGACCCACAAAAGGAGGGGGAGTATCAATATTCGTCAAAGATACCCACACCTCCAGGTTGGTGGCACAGCACGAAGTATCAGAGACTATCCATGTGCAACTAACAGTGGGTAAAACTGCCTTCCAGTTTATAGCCTGCTACAGACCACCCTCCCTAACCCCGGAACCCCACTTGGCCTTCATGAGAACACTGGAAATATGAAGTTCTCCCCAAACACCATTATATTGGGCGACTTCAACTACCCAAACATAGACTGGGAGCATTACTCTAGCTCCAACACCCTAGCCCAAAGGTTCCTAGAATTTATAAACTCAAATGCTATGGAACAACTTGTTACCACTCCCACAAGAGGGGAAAACATACTGGACCTGATCATCACCAACATGGGGACTCTATGCCCCAGACCAAAAGTGTATCCCTCACTGGTAAGATCAGACTATAAACTAATCTCACTGGATGTTCACATCCCGACACCACCCCCTGCCCAGAAAACCACAGTGAAAAACTTCTCTAAAGCAAATTTCACACTCCTCAAAACTGAAGTGGAATCCTTTAAAGCCCCCGGGCCTGTGGAAAATACGGCCCAGACCGCAGAATCTTTTATAAATGCATTCTATGAACACCTTCAGGAATGCATGGATCATGCGATCCCAAATAAAACCAAGACCCAATCCTCCAAAGGCAGACGTCCTGTCTGGTGGACCCCAGCCATAAACAAGCTATACAATAGAAGGAGGAAGCTAATAAATCATAGAGCAAAATTCCAAAAAGGGAAGGCTTCTCTGATCAGTATTAGCAAAAAACTACGGGCACTCATAAAATCGTCTAAGGCCAGCTTTGAGAGAAAAATTGCACAGGACACTAAGGATAATCAAAGGGTTTCTTTAGTTATGTTAGGAACCTGGGTGGTAATTCCCAGATATGCTCAGAATTAGTCAAAAATGACAAAAAAAACACTGAACCCACAGACATTGCCAACATCCTAGCTGACAGGTTCAACGCAAATTTCTCCCCCACCTCCCCACCAAAAGGGCAAATATCTATTCCAGCAGAGTGCTGCCCCCCTGACATGTTGGGTGCTCAGATAAGAGCCGCCCTCTCCAAAGCAAAAAACATAGCATCAATGGGACCAGACGGTGTCCCGGGCTGCGTCCTACATGAACTCCAAGAAGAGCTAAACCCAAACATAAAACTACTGTTCAATCTCAGCCTTACTACAGGATATGTACCCAAAGAGTGGCGTACAGCAACTGTGGTCCCTCTCCACAAAGGTGGTGCCTCAACGGATCCTGGAAACTATCGCCCCATAAGCCTGACTAGCTTGGTCTGCAAAGCTATGGAAAGGATAATCATGGACCTCATAAATAAAGATATTGGGGACCTACAGACACTGGATCCTACCCAGTTCGGCTTTGTTAAGGGCAGATCCTGCCTCTTAAACCTGGTTGATTTCTTTGAAACAGTCACCAAGGCCATTGACGAGGGAAGGTGGTCCACACAGCCTACCTGGACCTCGCAAAAGCTTCGATACAATACCCCACTCGGGCATTATAGATAAACTCACCAGCTTAAATATAAACCCCTATGTCACTAGATGGGTTGCAAACTGGCTCAAGGACAGAACCCACATGGTTAGAATTGCTGGAGCCATGTCAGACTCCAAACCAGTTACAAGTGGCATCCCACAAGGCTCAGTCCTGGGACCTCTCTTGTTCAGTATATATTTCTCGGAGGTACAGGCCAACACGGAAGGACTGTGGCTGACCAAGTTCGCAGATGACTGCAAACTGGGTGCCATAATCGACTCTCCAGCCAACACAAGCATCCTCCAAAAGGGCCTCATAGAAACAGACAACTGGTGCCAGAGCCATGGCCTCAAGCTAAATGCCAAAAAGTGTATAGTCATCCCTTTGGCTAAAACAAAGTGCCCACAAATTACCACATAGGTGGTAATCCATTAAGTACAGAAGAAGTAATTAGGGACCTGGGGACCCAAGTTGATAGCAATCTCTCATTTGACAACCATGTGGCCAAAGTGGTTAGAAAAACATTTTATATAGCCCACCTAATCATGAAGGGATTCACATCTAGATCAGGGGAGGTCATCGTGCCTCTTTACTCATCAGGCCCATAATTGAGTACAATGCCCCTTTTGGGATGTACCTTACCAGACACCTGCAGCAACTGGAAAGACCCCAAAAGTACCTCACCAAGAGGATCAAAGGGCTCAAACAGATGCCATATGCTGCCCGGTTAAAGAAACTCCAGCTCTACTCAGTGGCATACCGCCTGTTCAGAGGCGATCTGTGCCTGACGTATAAAGCCATATCCAACCCGGAATTAATGGACATGCTGCACCTCAGAAAATCCAAATCCTATCGAGCTACACGCTCGAGAGACTTAAACCTCAGCACTGAAATAAATAGGACATGCTGGAGGGACAGATTCATAACCCAGAGGCTCCCTTCACTCTGGAATAAAATCCCAGTCCAGGTTAGGCAGAGTCCCTCATTGACTCTCTTCAAGAGGAATCTTGATGAGTGGATGGGAGATCGTAGGTTTACCCCAGGTATGACTTCTGTGTCACTGTTAGACAGAGGCACAGTATACTAACCTCAAAAAACGGGCATAGCAAAATTAATTTAAAATGGGTGGCGAAAGCCAAACACATTCTGGCTAGGCTTATAAATGCCCTAGGGCAGATAGCCTAGTATGAACCTATGAACCTAAATAAAGCAGGAAGTGCAAGTTGCAATTTTCCATTTTTAACATAGAAAAATCTCACTGCTCCAGTACATAAATATCTCTCACAAACCAATTTTATTTGTATAAAATATATTTTGGCACTAAGTTGCCAAACTGAGTTTGCCTTGCAGACTGATTTGTCCCTGAATTCCTGTCAGGGGGAAAGATGTGATAGTAGCTACGGCTGCATCACTTGATATGTTATGGCATCTTATGTGGGCCAATGGGGAGGAATGAGATGGTGCAGGTAGGAGGGATTTAAATAGGTCATAGGTTACTGGGTGGGAAGTAAGGTATTTGGTATTATGACAAAAAAAACAGAAGCAAGTGCAAAAAGCGAAACTTCACCAGCCAAAAACACTTGTAGAGGAAAATAAGGCACCAAATTCTTCTTTTCTAATTATTTAATATTCCACAGCACCACAGCAACACTGCAACCAGGAACAAGCCAAGAAACAAAAATCATTCACGCTATTTGGTATTATGGGTTGAGGATGATTCTCTTTCTCTTTCTCTGTGTGTGTGTGTGTATATATATATATATATACATATGGATCTACTTCACAATGCTGAAATTTCAGAATGCCGACACCATATGACCGACATCCGAAATCTCAACATTGTAAGTAGACCATGTAAAAGGAAAATAAAATTTCCTTTCAACTGCTAGCAGGGGGCTATGCCACCCTGCACCCCCATGGGGGGATACGCCCCCCCACACCCCCCATAACTTTAATATATCAACTCTGAGATCGCACTACAGTGCAGGAATTGAAATCTTTCCATTCTGCACTATAGTGAGATGCTGGTTCCACATTGTCGGCATTCCAAATGTCGATCATATGGTGTCTGCCATATAGTTGTCGGCATTCTGGAGTGTTGGCAATGTCAGGTAGACCCATATATACATATATATATATATATATATATATATATATATATATATATATATATATATATATGGATCTACCTTAGTACATCGACAATGCAAAATACCGAAAACGAATTAACCGACACCAAAACATCGACAGTCATGTAACCGACGCCAGAAGATCGACAGTCCACAAACACGACATCGCATACACCCGACACATCATACCAATAAACAAAACACATCCCCTATCCAACACCCACACACACAACACAAGCACACCAAAATCCTTACAAACGAACACTAACCCATACATACACAACTATCTACAACCCTAACCCAAACCCTTACCCTAAGGTCCGTCACTATCGCACACTCACCCAACCCGCGCCCTAACCCTAACTCACTTATACCACCCCTACCCCTACAAAACACCAACATCGCACACTTACCTTACTCGCACACTCACCTAACCCGCGCCCTAACCCTAACTCACTTATCCCACCCCTACCCCTACTAAACACCAACATCGCACACTTACCTTACTCGCACACTCACCTAACACGCACCCTAACCCTAACTCACTTATCCCACCCCTACCCCTACTAAACACCAGCATCGCACACTTACCTTACTCACACCCTATCGTCCGTCACTACCGCATACTTACATATCCTTTCCCCATCGCAGCTTCTCAGCGTCGGTGTCTTCCTCCGTCGGTCTTCCACCTTGTCGATCTTCTGGCGTCGGTGACGTGACTTTCGATATTGTGGTGTCGGTAAATCCGTTTTCGCTATTTTAACATGTCGATGAACTCAGATAGACCCATATATATATATATATATATATATATATATATATATATATATATATATACCACCAAAATCTTCTGAAAACAGTACTAGAGTGAAAAAATAAAAAACTAAAACTATGAAAAAAACGACTTCATTCTGAAGAAGTTCCAGCAAATTAAAGAAATGAAAGCTTAACAACACATTACAGGGTTTGAAGTCATTTTATTCATAGTTTTAGTTATTTTTTATTTTTTCGCTTTACTACTGTTTTCAGAAGTTTTTGGTGGCATTTACTATTCTCTTTTTGTACTTGTTGGTTTGTTTCTGCATATATATATATATATATATATATATATATATATATATATATATATATATATATATATATATATATATATATATATATATATATATATATATGGGTCCTCTTCAAATTACCGAAACGTCAGTTCGCCGACACGCGGAAGAGGAACGCGAAAGGACCGACTACGGAGTTTACCGACATGCTGAAATCCCGACAGCTGGAAGACCGACAAGGGGAACGTGTAAGCGTGACTTGGTAAGTATGCAATAGTGAGGGATTTTGGATCAGGGAGTGGACAGGAAAGTGTGCAATAGTGAGGGACTTAGGGTTAGGGTGTGCGAAAGGTGAGTGTGCGGTAGTGTAGGAGTTAGGGTTTGCGTAATGTAAGTGTGTGTTAGTGACGGGTTTATGTTTTAGGGTGGGTTAAGTGAGTTAGGGTTAGGGTGCAGGTAGGGTAAGTGTGCGGTAGTGTCGGACCTTAGGGTTAGGGGTGAGTTAAGTGAGTTAGGGTTAGGGTGCAGGTAGGGTAAGTGTGCGGTAGTGTCGGACCTTAGGGTTAGGGGTGGGTTAAGTGAGTTAGGGTTAGGGTGCAGGTAGGGTAAGTGTGCGGTAGTGTCGGACCTTAGGGTTAGGGTTTGGGTTAGGGCTAGTGGATATGTGATGTAGCGTAATGTGTTGTTTACGTTTAGTGTGTCGGTGTAATGGTGTTCCGTGTTTTGCGTTGTCGGTTATTTGGTGTCAGTGGTTTGTGTGTCGGCGAACTGGCATGTTGGTGTTCTAAAGTAGACCCATATATATATATATATATATATATATATATATATATATACATATATATATATATATATATATATATATATATATATGCATATACACACACACACACATATATATATATATATATATATATATAGTTAGGATAAGGTAATATCAACCTCTTTGTCACTGGGGTTAGTAGCTCAAAGCTAGCAGCTATTCTCAGTATACACTGTGACCAGTACACAGGCTGTTTGTCAGAAACCAGGCCTTGTTATTGGGGTAAATCCAGTATTCTTAGTTACTTATTAAGAGGGTAGGTAATTCACTGCCAAATACACTTTGTATGAGAATATTCTATATTCAAGTTAAGTTATAATATATATATACAAAACAACAGTGAGGTCTCTAATTTAGCATTAGTGCAGTATATCCTCTAATGGGTTGGCTGGGGGAGTGTGTCCTGCTTTGGTCTGTTTAGGGCTTCTGTTATCTACTTGTGGCCTTCGGTTCTTCTTGGGTGAAGGCTCTTTAGATGGCAGTGAACCAGTAACTTCAAGATGGTAGAGCAGACCCGATAGTGGATTTTAACCCAATTGTGGATCTCTTCAGTTGAATGCAATTCCCCCCTCAACTGCACAGTTGTTTTCCATGCTTCCTGCAGGCCTGAAGTGCAGCTGAAGCTGGAGGCTGCCAGAAAGTTTCCAGCTTTTCTGGTTTGGAAGATTGGGGAGTGATTTACTGGGGATGATCATCCATATACTTAGTTTCTGTTAAAAAGAGAGGCAAGGCATGTCATCCCTGTCTTTCTGATGATGGCCTTAATAATTGCTTTATGTTGTGATATGGGGATGTTTGCAACTAAATTCAACCTCCCTGAGGTTTCTGGACACTCAATGATCCTGATTTTGAGAAGAGTCAGGATTTTGTCTCGTATTTTAACCTATTCCTCACAAATTTGTGCTTCCTTGTAGACAGTTGAGGTTGAGGATTGAGGTCACTAAACATGACAGCAGTTATTTCAGTTTCAGACTTCATATTCTTCAGAAAATGAATTATAAAAGCGCAATCTGTTATTTTATTTGACTTTGTTAACCAAGTAATATCACTGATCACAACAATTCTGTTTCAGTCATAGCCCATAGTAAGTAGTAAGCACAGCAAAATACAGTAGAATGAACATTTATAAGTCAAAGAAACATAGAGATAAATACACTAATGAACTAGCTGTACAGTAGCAAATCTACAAAGCTATTTAAATATGTACACTTATTAAGGCATCTGCATGGCTAAGTGTTAAGAGAACAAGAGGGATAATACTGGTTATGTAATGTTGTCTGAAGGATGACGTTGACACTGGGCTTCTCGTTTAAGGTGAGATTTAAGCTAGAGGACTGAAATGAGAAAAGAAAGTTAATTATTTAAGGTAGGATGGGAGAAGGGCTCACAGCTTGAGAGCTGGAGTAGACAAACAGTGGCATGTGTAGTCGAGCATGGTGGTGGAGGCTTGAAGGTAGAGAGCAGAGCTATTATGGTTTCTGAGGTTATACTTGGGGGTTGGCCAAGTCAGTTTGGCTGCCAGTAGAGAAATGACTTGACTGTTTTGAAATATGAATTTCAGAAAGGAAAGTAGAAATTAGCATTACTCTTGAATTGTGAGCCATGTGTTTTTTTTTTTTCAAGAGTTTTGCAATGATGTTCCTTTATTGGGCATAGTGTAACAAATGTGCAGATTCTATTTTCTCCTGTTTGGATGTGTTCAGTGCTATCTATTGAAGTTGATGCTATTAGTGTAAAACTGTATTCCAGTTGTGCAGGGGAGATGCTTTTGCCTGGAACTGCTCTTGTGGCTTTGGAAAGAGATGCAGAGATTTTATTGGCCCAGAATAAAAGTATATTAATCTTTTTTGTAGAGTTATCTATATGGACAAGAATGTTTAGCGATGGATTAATCCAGATGCCTAGGTATTTAAAGGATGCTGTATTTTCTAAGATAGTGTTTTAATGATCAATAATTTGTAGAAGGGAGCTTATTTTAGATAGTTTCTTCTTTTTTTTTTTTCTTGGAATAAAGTAAATGTTTTTTGCCACTGATAAACTGGATAAGGGACAGGATGTCTGCTTGGAGCTCACCTTTTAAAAGTATGAGTGACTGATTTGACTGAAAAAGAGCCATGTTGTCATCATTAAAAAAGTATTGCCAGATGATGGATGTTAAGAGGAGTTTAATATACATACATACATATATATATATATATGTATATATATATATATATATATATATATATATATATGGGGGTCCCCTTCACGTGATCGACTTTTCACAAAGTCGAAATTCATATGGCCGAGACCATGTGATTGACTTTTGAAAAGCTGACCATGGGGAACTGCTATCTCCATACAGTGCGGAATGGGAAAATTTCCCTCTTCCACACTGTAGCGCCATCTTGGAGTTGGTATATTTAAGTTACGGGGGGTATGGGGGTGGAGTCCCCCACGGGGGATTGCAGAGGGGCTTGTTAACAGTTTTAAAGTAAGTGTTCGTTGTGTTTTTTTGTGTTTATTTTACATGGTCATCTTTCCAAAAGTCGATCATATGGTCTCAGCCATATGAAAGTCAACTTTGTGGAAAGTCGACCATGTAAAGTAGACCATATATATATGTAGAGAGAGAGAGAACAGAAGAGGAGCCAGGGTTGAGCCTTGATGAACACCTTTAATGATTTTTAAGGAGGCGGCATTTTTTTAAGTGTATAATATTGACATTTCAACTACTATTCCTGCTGTTGGGCCTTTCTTTCTCTCCTGGTCTGTCTGGAACTCTCCTGTGGCTAGGTTCATGGGTATGCTCTTGTGTTTCCCTCACGTCTTTGTAGTTGCACTGTTGAACACAAGGATTACTGGTTGCAAGCCATCATTTCATCCCTGTTGTCAGCACCATGCAGTCAGAGCTGGCAGTGAATCGTTTGTCTGTGATGACATCATCGTGCTTGGGTGAGGAGATTTTGTTAAAAGAGAAAATATAAGAAGCAGTGCAGGCAGCTGGGATGGTGTCCAGAGCCAAAATAACTTTCACTCGCCCAAGCCTAAGTTGGGTTCAGGCATTTTCATATATTTAAAAATGTATATAGTCACTTCTATATAGTTAAACTTATTTACTTGAACTCAGATAAAACTTTAGTCAATAGATATGAAGCTGTATTACAGTGTTTAGATGCACAGATCTGTTGCCATACAAGTACATATATGAAAAAATAGCATGAACCTAAAGTAAAGCTCTAGATAAACTCTGTAAATCCACATAGCAGATACACTATCATGGCAGGCAAATGCAATTCATATTATGAATTGAAGTTCTGGTGGAAAGTCCAGCAGCAGAGCTCTGTATGATGCCCTGTTGATAATACTGCTGTATGTTATGTAGTTATAAAATTTATATAGGTATATGTGTTTTATGGACTTCCTTCACTTAAGTGGCTGTTTAGAATTTGCACCAGGATTGAACTCTGATCTGAGGTCACAGATTTAAAGTTTAGGTGGAACTTGTTCAATAAAGGGAAACATAGAAGTACAGGATGCTTCACAGTTATATGTTTTGCATCATAATGACAGCGCATTACATGTGCAGGAGCAGAAATAATATGGCTACTGTAATTTACAGCTAGGTATATACTAACTCTGTTGAAGGCATGAACTGTAATCAAAAATAGAAATGTAGCCACTGTAGGTAAACTTCGACCTCCTCGAACCAAGTATCCAACAGAAAAACAAATGAAATGATGAAGAAGTAAGGCAGAACTGTAATCAGCCCAGTGCTTCTTTCTATGTTTTTCTGCCTAAATATCCACTGTGAAAGGCTTTTCATTATTCTGCTGGTTCCTTTGAAGTAACCCATTCACTTCTTCCCTCGTTGCCTTTGTGATTGGTTATCTTCTGTTCATCTCTTTTACTGGAGAATGATGCCTTTACACTTCCTGATAAAGTCTTCTCCCCTGCGAGGCTTTGAGCATTTTCATTGCATGTCTTCCCAGTGTTTCTGCCTATCCTCTCTTGCATCTAAGGTTGCCCTCCCAGTCCATGGCTTTCAGGTGATTCCGGTTTTTACTTCCTAGGTTTAGCTGTCTGTGATACCTTTGTATAAACTTTTGAATATCCTCCATATTGTGTATTCTGAGTCGTCCTCCTTCCTGCTGTACTTCCAGAATTGCAGGGAATTTCAGCTGTGCAGCTGATTCATTCCTACTTCATTTAATGCCCCCAGCATATCTTTCCTTCTCTTAAGAGTGTTTCTCAGTAATCCTTGAACAGCTTTATGAACATCCCTGTAAATGGAATGACTTTGTCCCTGAGATTCATTATCATTCTGTAGGCTTTACACCTTGAGCAGCAGACCTCATCAAATATGTAAGCTACCCATCATGCTTGCACAATTCCAAGCATGTTATGTGTCCAGCAGCAGTGTTGGTAGCCATGAAACGGTGCTGGAAACATCAGCACACAATGTAAATAAAAATACTTGCCTGCACACAACCGTGTTACATGAGCGCAAGTGGACAGCTTATATAAAGTAAATTCAAATGACTTTTAAGCATGTAGATGTAGGGGATGTGAAACTGAGCTAATTTACACAGAATACATTGTGAACAGTGCAGGGATAATTGTGAGGGGAGGGGAAGGTAAATGGAAACAATGCACTCAGATAATGCATTTAAATGTGATGCTGCCAGAAAGAAACATTTTGAATAGGAAGACGTCCATATTGATAATAATAACTAAGCCTATTTGCAAGTCTTTATCATGTACTTAACTTAAAAATGGACATGCTAACAATGAATGTGACAGGGACACAATGCAACATTGTAAGAAAGAGGAGCAAATGTGATATTAATGTTAATAACCTGGTGAGTTGAGGTAATAGCAAGGACAGTGGATACATTAGGAGGTATTCACGAACAGTGCAGTTACTGAATACATGTATATACATGGAATGTATTTGTGACAACCAACTATAGTACTGTATCTCCATCCCATCCTGTATAAACAAGTCATGAGCTGTATAGCAGCTACATCATGCACAGCTGAGAAAGACATGTTTTTGCATTTGTCACCGGGCAACCATAGACAGAAGGTATATTACACTGGCACGTCTTAGGCAAGCATGTGTTTTATACATGTGCATCATAAACAGTAATATAATAGCAATCAAAGCACACAAGTGACAAATGACAACACAAATCTGATGACGCTGCAGTACTTCAATGTCTCCATTTGTAAATGGAGTGCATCTAATACAGGATTATATTGAGCATGGTCAAAAGACAGTACAGTGAACTCTGCAATAACAGCATGTAAACAACAGTGACATGTTATTTGCATTAATTATAAGTAAATAAAAATTGAGAATAAGAACTGTATGCACTGTTGTTTGGGTAATGTTAATGCAGTCATAGAATGCTGCCCTTGACTGGAATTGAACAGCAAGCTATGTAAGCCCGCGAACTACAAACAAGCATATGAATCACATGTGCCACAATAGAAGTCTTAAAAAGTTGTTAGACTCCACTTGCATAAATTCATTACATTATATGATTGTGTTGCAATTTGTATGGGATAAAAGTGCTGAGAGATGTTTCTCCCACTGAAATTGTACACATTATAACATTTGTGGATGTCATTTGTGCATAACATGAAATGCTTACAGTCAGCTAATGTAGGTTTTGAACACCTGACTATGGGATGACAGAAGTTACATGATATTAGAAAGAATGAAAATGCCAGAGTGACAGTGGTGTTATAAGTGGGAAATATTTCAGTCTTTGAAGCCATGACATCATTTTACTGCTGCAAAGGAAATATGTTTCTGTCATTTCTTTAAAACAGTGTTGCTATATGTGATTTTCTCACACAATTTTGCCTGCTGCTAGGTATATCCAGACACACGAGATGCACAATACAGCTGTTACACTCTGATGAGAGAATGGCAATCAGGCAACATGTGTGAATAATCAGCAATTCAAACACTTATCTTACTGAGGCACAAGCATACAGAGCATAGTCTCATGTCCTCACACCATAGGAAAAGCCTTAGCAGTTCTCATGGGAAAGACAAATGTCATCCCATGGTTTCATTGTTATCAAAGAAAACATTCTATGTAAAAAAGGATCAGAAATCATTGTAATAGGAATCCCCATCAATATGTGTGTGAATGAGAGGGAGGATAGAGGAATGGTGAGGATGCAGGGAGTAGAGGTGGCAAAGGTGGATGAGTTTAAATACTTGGGATCAACAGTTTAGAGTAATGGTTAGTGTGGAAGAGAGGTGAAAAAGAGAGTACAGGCAGGGTGGAATGGGTGGAGAAGAGTGTCAGGAGTGATTTGTGACAGATGAGTGCCAGTAAGAGTGAAAGGGAAGGTCTACAAGAGGGTAGTAAGACCAGCTATGTTATAAGGGTTGGAAACAGTGGCACTGACAAAAAGGCAGGAGTCAGAGCTGGACGTGGCAGAGTTAAAGATGTTAAGATTTGCACTGGGTGTGACAAGTGTGGACAGGATTAGGAATAAGTATATTAGCAGGTCAGCCCAGGTTGGAAGGTTTGATGACAAAGCCAGAGGCTCAAGATTATGTTGGTTTAGACATGTGCTGAGGAGGGATGCAGAGTATATTGGGAAAAAGATGCTAAGGATGAAGCTGCCAGGTAACAGGAAAAGAGGAAGGCCTAAGATAAGGTTTATGGATGTGGTGAGAGAGGACATGCAGGTGGTTGGTGAGACACAGCAAGATGCAGAGGACAGGAAGAAATGGAAACAGATGATCCACTGTGGTGACCCCTAATGGGAGCAGCCGAAAGAAGAAGTAGAAGGAATTCCCATATGATCGAAGATGCATTCTATCAAATGCATCTTGATCGAACTTGAAAGCACGAAACGGCAAAATATCAAAACGGCATATAAGCAAATTCTTTCCCTGGGAAAGAAATTGCTTGGCCGCCTTCATTTTTTTGCCATTTTCATCACTGTAGTGCAATCTCAGAGTTAGTATATTTAAGTAGAGGGGTGTGCGTGGCACAGCCCCCCACATTGGGGTGTGAAGCCCCCCACTTCATGAATGTTTTAAAGTTTGTTTTTTATTTCTTTTTTGGAACAGCGATTTTTTTTTCCCTGGGAAAAAAATTGCTATTCTAAGTGTTCGGGATTGTAAGTTTTTGCTTACATGGGGTCGATAAATCAGCGTTCGCTTTTTTAAGCATTCGTTGATTTAATATAGACCCGAGGAACATGCCCATGTTTCACATTACAGGATCTCAACCACAATCACAGTTGTAAACCAGTGGATTATCAATTAAACATTCCTGCCACTTCATTCCGGGATGATTGCACATTTGTCTTGTTTCATGCTTACAAAAGGTGCATTGACAATACAGACACTTCCTAAACAGAATAGTGCACTGCAGAATAACAGTGTTGGATTATGTGTGAATACGTTAACCAACATTGTAACACAGTTTCAAGTGTAGTCATTGGGTGCATTTATTTATTATCTATTTATTTTTTATTTTATTTTTGTTAACAGAGGAAGTCCACTGGACACATGCCCATTTTCCATGGAGGCCCGGGGAGAAAAGCTCCACAAGTAATCGATTAACAAGGAAACAACAGAATTATACAATATGCCAAAAAATAATGATAATTATGCTGGTAACTGAAAAATACATCATATTTTAGAAGATACATGTTTAAAAATCTATGCACATACAGATGACTAAATAGTCATTTATGCAATAAAACATGGAATATTTAAGGAAGAAAAGCAGAATGAAAAAAAGACAACTATCTGAGTATTGGTCAGGGAAGCTGAAGGTGAGGACTAGCTTGGAGAAGAACAGGAACATAGCTAAGGAGCATAGAAAAGAGTTTTTAGTGACTTTTTAAACTGTGCTAAGGAAGAAATTGAGGATGTGTGGGCAGGTAGTGAGTTCCATATTGTGAACAAGTAATTAGAGTAGAGTGATTCCTCTGCTGTTCTATTGCTTTCATTACTTTGAGAAGGAATTTATTGCTACAGCAGAGAGATCTGTTGTTAGAGTAGGGCTGAAATAGGTTTTGCAATGAAGGGGGCATACATTAATGGTTTGAATTAATTGAGTCAACATCACTTTGAAACCCACATAACTTGTTGTCAAAATTCAGTAGAGACATGCAGATGTTGTGCAACCTAAATAAAGAATTATTTGTTGTAACTTTTTTTTTACACTCTGCCTGAAGTGCAGCACTGCTAAGCTGAATCTCACTGCTGATGGTAAAGTACTAATGCAAAAGTAACTATGTGCAAAGCATTATACACATACACCCATGTGTGAATCTGATGAACCACTTATGTGCAAAGCATTATACACATACACCCATGTGTGAATCTGATGAACCACTTATGTGCAAAGCATTATACACATACACCCATGTGTGAATCTGATGAACCACTTATGTGCAAAGCATTATACACATACACCCATGTGTGAATCTGATGAACCACTTATGTGCAAAGCATTATACACATACAACCATGTGTGAATCTGACGAACCACTTATGTGCAAAGCATTATACACATACAACCATGTGTGAATCTGACGAACCACTTATGTGCAAAGCATTATACACATACAGCCATGTGTGAATCTGACGAACCACTTATGTGCAAAGCATTATACACATACACCCATGTGTGAATCTGATGAACCACTTATGTGCAAAGCATTATACACATACACCCATGTGTGAATCTGACGAACCACTTATGTGCAAAGCATTATACACATACACCCATGTGTGAATCTGATGAACCACTTATGTGCAAAGCATTATACACATACAACCATGTGTGAATCTGATGAACCACTTATGTGCAAAGCATTATACACATACAACCATGTGTGAATCTGACGAACCACTTATGTGCAAAGCATTATACACATACACCCATGTGTGAATCTGACGAACCACTTATGTGCAAAGCATTATACACATACACCCATGTGTGAATCTGACGAACCACTTATGTGCAAAGCATTATACACATACAGCCATGTGTGAATCTGATGAACCACTTATGTGCAAAGCATTATACACATACAACCATGTGTGAATCTGACGAACCACTTATGTGCAAAGCATTATATACATACAGCCATGTGTGAATCTGACGAACCACTTATGTGCAAAGCATTATACACATACACCCATGTGTGAATCTGATGAACCACTTATGTGCAAAGCATTATACACATACAACCATGTGTGAATCTGACGAACCACTTATGTGCAAAGCATTATACACATACACCCATGTGTGAATCTGACGAACCACTTATGTGCAAAGCATTATACACATACACCCATGTGTGAATCTGACGAACCACTTATGTGCAAAGCATTATACACATACACCCATGTGTGAATCTGACGAACCACTTATGTGCAAAGCATTATACACATACAGCCATGTGTGAATTTGATGAACCACTTATGTGCAAAGCATTATACACATACACCCATGTGTGAATCTGACGAACCACTTATGTGCAAAGCATTATCCACATACACCCATGTGTGAATCTGACAAACCACTTATGTGCACAGCATTATACACATACAGCCATGTGTGAATCTGACGAACCACTTATGTGCAAAGCATTATACACATACAGCCATGTGTGAATCTGACGAACCACTTATGTGCAAAGCATTATACACATACAACCATGTGTGAATCTGACGAACCACTTATGTGCAAAGCATTATACACATACACCCATGTGTGAATCTGACGAACCACTTATGTGCAAAGCATTATACACATACAACCATGTGTGAATCTGACGAACCACTTATGTGCAAAGCATTATACACATACACCCATGTGTGAATCTGACGAACCACTTATGTGCAAAGCATTATACACATACACCCATGTGTGAATCTGACGAACCACTTATGTGCAAAGCATTATACACATACACCCATGTGTGAATCTGACGAACCACTTATGTGCAAAGCATTATACACATACAACCATGTGTGAATCTGACGAACCACTTATGTGCAAAGCATTATACACATACAGCCATGTGTGAATCTGACGAACCACTTATGTGCAAAGCATTATACACATACACCCATGTGTGAATCTGACGAACCACTTATGTGCAAAGCATTATACACATACAACCATGTGTGAATCTGACGAACCACTTATGTGCAAAGCATTATACACATACACCCATGTGTGAATCTGACGAACCACTTATGTGCAAAGCATTATACACATACACCCATGTGTGAATCGACGAACCACTTATGTGCAAAGCATTATACACATACAGCCATGTGTGAATCTGACGAACCACTTATGTGCAAAGCATTATACACATACAGCCATGTGTGAATCTGATGAACCACTTATGTGCAAAGCATTATACACATACACCCATGTGTGAATCTGACGAACCACTTATGTGCAAAGCATTATCCACATACACCCATGTGTGAATCTGACAAACCACTTATGTGCAAAGCATTATACACATACAGCCATGTGTGAATCTGACGAACCACTTATGTGCAAAGCATTATACACATACAACCATGTGTGAATCTGACGAACCACTTATGTGCAAAGCATTATACACATACACCCATGTGTGAATCTGACGAACCACTTATGTGCAAAGCATTATACACATACAACCATGTATGAATCTGACGAACCACTTATGTGCAAAGCATTATACACATACACCCATGTGTGAATCTGACGAACCACTTATGTGCAAAGCATTATACACATACACCCATGTGTGAATCTGACGAACCACTTATGTGCAAAGAATTATACACATACAACCATGTGTGAATCTGACGAACCACTTATGTGCAAAGCATTATACACATACAACCATGTGTGAATCTGACGAACCACTTATGTGCAAAGCATTATACACATACACCCATGTGTGAATCTGACGAACCACTTATGTGCAAAGCATTATACACATACAACCATGTGTGAATCTGATGAACCACTTATGTGCAAAGCATTATACACATACACCCATGTGTGAATCTGACGAACCACTTATGTGCAAAGCATTATATACATACACCCATGTGTGAATCTGACGAACCACTTATGTGCAAAGCATTATACACATACAACCATGTGTGAATCTGACGAACCACTTATGTGCAAAGCATTATACACATACACCCATGTGTGAATCTGACGAACCACTTATGTGCAAAGCATTATACACATACAGCCATGTGTGAATCTGACGAACCACTTATGTGCAAAGCATTATACACATACACCCATGTGTGAATCTGACGAACCACTTATGTGCAAAGCATTATCCACATACACCCATGTGTGAATCTGACAAACCACTTATGTGCAAAGCATTATACACATACAGCCATGTGTGAATCTGACGAACCACTTATGTGCAAAGCATTATACACATACAACCATGTGTGAATCTGACGAACCACTTATGTGCAAAGCATTATACACATACACCCATGTGTGAATCTGACGAACCACTTATGTGCAAAGCATTATACACATACACCCATGTGTGAATCTGACGAACCACTTATGTGCAAAGCATTATACACATACACCCATGTGTGAATCTGACGAACCACTTATGTGCAAAGCATTATACACATACACCCATGTGTGAATCTGACGAACCACTTATGTGCAAAGCATTATACACATACACCCATGTGTGAATCTGACGAACCACTTATGTGCAAAGCATTATACACATACAACCATGTGTGAATCTGACGAACCACTTATGTGCAAAGCATTATACACATACACCCATGTGTGAATCTGATGAACCACTTATGTGCAAAGCATTATACACATACACCCATGTGTGAATCTGACGAACCACTTATGTGCAAAGCATTATACACATACACCCATGTGTGAATCTGACGAACCACTTATGTGCAAAGCATTATCCACATACACCCATGTGTGAATCTGACGAACCACTTATGTGCAAAGCATTATACACATACACCCATGTGTGAATCTGACGAACCACTTATGTGCAAAGCATTATACACATACAACCATGTGTGAATCTGACGAACCACTTATGTGCAAAGCATTATACACATACAACCATGTGTGAATCTGACGAACCACTTATGTGCAAAGCATTATACACATACACCCATGTGTGAATCTGATGAACCACAGAACAGATGTGTGTTATGGCCTTGTTTCAGGTGTCATGATTTGCACACTTTTCACAGTTGCATTTAGTCATTCCTTATATGCATGCTACAGCTGCATTATAATGCACATGAGGGACCAGAGGTGTTATTGCTTGTGGAAACATGGCTTATGGAAACAGTTTTGAATAAAAGAAGTTTATTGGATGACACAGAAGTGATGGGAAAAGCTGGACAGCAAGTGACAGGAAAACACAGTACAGATATACTAACATATTAGTTTGTGTTTCTTTTTTGTACATATTTGTGTTGTGTTACTGTATGCATTATCAGCATTATTTTCTAAGCAAGATGTGTACAAGAGAGGTTTCATAATAGGAAGAGAACACATTAGTATAGCAGCAGAATAATGGTGTGGTATGAAAATGTGCAGCCAACATTTACACTGACAGCAGTCATACAAAATATTCAAAAAACAGTTTAGAATTTATCTGGATTTGATCCTTGAGGGTACTGCAAAAATAAAAAAATCTATAGATCTGAGTATTAAGTAAACACACCACATAGGAACTCCGATTAGGGTCCAAATGGAGAGATGAAAAGTCAACAAGCAAAGGAGAGTAGTATTGCTGAAATTAAATTCATCCTCAAGTCTTGGTGAGTACCTTCACGAGGTGGACCCTGTTTTTCACAAAATCTCACCAAGGTGACAGTGATATATAAACTGTATTTATATAGCATATATCATGGACAGAAGTAAATCAAAAATAAAAAAGATAGCTGGGTGCACAAGACCCAGGATAAAAAAAGTGGCCAATCCAGGTAGGCGCACTGGTGCCAGGACTGGAAAAGATGACAGTGTAGAATCCTCAAAATACGGAAACATTCCTACAATGGAGCCAGGCCCAGGGGGGATGGCTTCCCTGTTGCAGAAGGAAGTAGCAGTCCACAAAAATCACAAAAAGTAATAGGCCAAAGAAGAGCCATAAAGACAATAAAGTGGACTATTGAGGATACCAAACAAATTATGTATTGTTACTATTATGCAAAAAGCCCAGAATTGCCAGAAAAAAGATATACAAAATGATTAAGAGAGAAATTAGAGGAAAGAAAAATACTTCCACAAGAAAAACTGTCAGAAGCTTCAAATGAAAATTTGTGTTCATTAATACAACAGATTTGTGAGAAACAGTATAGAGATCAAGAAACCTTGATCTGTTTGGAAAAAGAAGCATCTGAGAAAGTGCGAAAATATAAACAACAAAACCAAGAGATGTTTGAAAAGTATAAAAAAGAAATATGGACATGGGAAAGAAAGAGAGATTTGATATGGTGCAATATTTATGCAAAGGAGAAAGCCAAATCAATGTGGAAGGCAGCCCCAAAGATATTTGAAGAGAAATACAGGCAAAGGCATCCGGATATGGAAAATTTCACAATAAAAAAATAATATCACAAAGATGGAACATAGAAAGGCAGATCAGTAAAGTAGAAGTTAAAAAATAGAAGTTGAAGTTATGGAGTGCCTGCGAAGTGAAGGATTTGATGTAGAAAGTCTAACACAGGTTACATCACAACAGGATGGAGTGAGTCCCCAAAGCAGAGAGAAACAGGAAGATCAGGAAACATCTGAAGAAGAAATATGGACATGGTAAAGAAAAAGATTTAATATGGTTTAATATTTATGCAAAGGAGAAAGCAAAGCTATCTAATACAAAAACATCAGCACCAAAGATATTTGAAGAGAAATACAGACAAAGGAATTCGGACATGGAAAACTTTACAATACAAAAAATAAGAAGACAAAGAGGAAAAGTAGAAAAGGAGATCAGTAACGGAGAAGTTAAAGAAACAGAAACTGAGGTTATGGAGTACCTGCACATAAAAGGATTTAGTGTAAAAAATCTAATTCAGAAAGCACCACAACAGGATAGAGTAATGGATACCCAAATTAAGGCGAAACCAGTGGAACAGGAGCTATTGGTCAGGTGCCATATGAAGAAAATTTGGAGCCTTCCACAAGAAACCAGTACACACATTCACTTGAAGCTAGACAGCAAGGGAAGGAACAGGAAACTGTGGAAACTCTGATGCAGTCAATGCTGAAGAATGATAGGCCAGTGAGCTCCCATATGATAGAGCAATGGATGGCACAGGATGAAATTGATGAGACTGTGTCAAAGGAAGATGCTACAGAACCTTCTATAGAATGCCCGCAGGAATTGGAAAACAAGGGATGTGCCCTCAGTTTGGAAGAAAATGGGCTAAGAGAAGAGCTGCTTGATTTAATAGACAAAGACAGATATATCAAGATCAATGAAAGAAATATACAGCAGAAGGATAATAAAACCCAAAAAGTCAGAAGTTTGATAAAACAAATGGACACAGTAATTAGGACTGTTCATAGAGATCCATGCGCTATAACATAATATATTACTGCGCTGCTAAATTAATAACTGATAAAGTTCTACCACAAGAACACAGGGTAGTGAGGGAAATGAAAGGGAGAAATTGAACACCATCATAGAAATATCGAATAGAGAAAATTATAATGCAATTTAGACAAGAAATGTCACTGTTAGAAGACTATAGAAGAGAGAAGAGAGAATAGATCAACAAAAATACTAGGAAAGATTGATGTGATAAAAGCAATACACAATATTAGAACAGACCAGGATCTATCATGCACTATTGCAAATAACAAACTAAAAATTTCAGCACAGGCAGAAAAACTTAGAATATACAAAGATAAATATAAAAGAAAAGTGCAAAATAAACAATTTATTGATGACCCAAAAGGTTTTATAGAGAACTGGGAAGTAACGTGAAAGGAAATGAAACACCCCCCAAAAAAAGAAGAAATACATACATATTGAAGAAGTATCTATGAAGACCCTGTGAAACATAATAAAGATGCTAAATGGATAGAAGAAGTAAAAAAAGAATAAACTGTCTTTCGGCTCTTCCCAGTTAAGGGTTGCCACAGCGGAACTCCGGTCCACTAATGATTGGCAGTGGATTTTTACAGTGTCGAGTTGTCAGCATGGTGCCCAACCTTCAAAGAAGGCACACCCACACACGCACGCACCTACCTGCATAGCTTTAAATTCACTCAACCATGGGGAGGACATACAGACTCCACACAGAAGGTGCTCCAGCCAAGAATTGAACTGGCGTACCTCTTGCTGTGAGGCGACAATGCTAACCGATGCACCACCACGGCCTAAGTAAAAGAAAGAATAAGAAGTTTAGAGGTACAGAATATGAAATGGGATGAAGTAACAGCTAGAGAGATTGAAACAAAGTTAAGAAAAGCCTCTAATTGGAAAACCCCAGGCCCAGATGCAGCACCTAACTTCTGATTTAAAGTATTAGCATCTTTGCACGAAGATTTAGCCATGAGTAAGAACTATTTATATGCACACCCAGAACAGACACCAACCTGGCTAACAACAGGAAAAACAATGTTCCTACTTAAGAGTGAACCTGCAAGCTACCCTAAAAATTATAGGCCAATAACTTGCCTTCCAACGATGTATAAACTATGCATGGGAATTGATGCCGACATAGTTTATAGTCATTTAGAAGAAAACTCAATTATGGCAGTAGAACAAAAGGGCAATAAAAGAAAGTCATATGGAACAAAGGATCATTTGTTTTTAAATAAAGTCATAGTGGAGAACTGTAAAAAGGGGAAGAATTTAAGTATGGCATGGACTGACTACAAAAAAGCATTTGATAGTATCCCTCATTCATGGATAACAGAGTGCATAAAAATGTATAATATACACCCTGCACTAGCTATATTACAGTGACCATAAAACAGTGGTCGACCACTTTGCAATTAAGCCATGATAAAGGACAAATTGTTATCCCAGAGATAACAATTCAAAAGGGGATATTCCAGGGTGACTCTCTCTCACTGTTACTATTCTGCCTTCTGCCTTGCCCTTAATCCACTAAGCTGTTTATTCAACAGTTTAGGCCATGGCTATAATCTGGCTCCTAGAAAACAGCAGTGTAAAGATTTTTCACCTTCCCTTTGTTGATGATTTAAAACAGTATAGATCATCAGATGAGGAACTAAAAGCACAACTGCAAGTTGTCAACACTTTTCAGATGATATAAGAATGTCATTTGGTCTTGATAAATGTGCAAAAGCAACATTTAAAGCAGGAAAACTGTAACATCAGTTTGTGACAAGAATGTGATATAAAAGAACTTGAGCAAGAAGGAGTGTATAAATATGTGGGAATTGATGAAGGATCAACAATAAAACACAAACAAATGCGAATAAAACTTAGTAAGGAATATTTTAGAAGTCTTAAATTAATCCTGAAAACAGCACTGACATCAAGGAACAAAATCCAAGCTATGAACCAATTTGCTCTTCCTGTCCTAACTTACAGTTTTGGAGTGACTGACTGGCCCCAAACCGTGTTGGACAGATTAGACAGGAAAACAAGAAGGATGCTTCACGCTCACCAAATGATTTATAAAGATCAGTGCATACCAAGATTATATATTCCCCATTCCAAAGGAGGGATGGTCCTCCTTGAAATTGATTACATGTATAGATGTGCAATCGTGGGACTCCATACATATCTGCTGACCTCACAAGACCCAAATGTAGTGAATGTTTTGAAACATGAGGAGAATAAATCTAAGATGACTTCTCTGCTTAATCTAGCAGAAGTTTATCAGCGTCAAGCAGGAATAGAAATCAGACCAGAAGTAGATAAAAATCAGGCAGCAACTAAATGTGCCAAAAAACAAAAGAAAGAATATAAGGTGAATGATCCAATGAGAAGGCAAGAAATGTGGAAAAAGCATAAATATAGTTGCAAGTACAGAAAACTTCTCAAAGAGCCTCATGTTGATCAGGAATGGTTAAGAAGAGGTGAATTCAAACCAAGAGATGAAAGGTTAATATTGGCGGCCAAAGATAGTGGGCTGTGTACACATTGGTTTATAAATTCCATTTGGTAGTCCATATGTGAGAAAGAGACAAATGTAGATTTTGTAAAACTGAACTGGAAACAGTTGCACACCTTGTTGCTGGTTGTGACATACTAATGGCAGAAGGACTAAATACTAAAAGGCATAATAATGTGGTGAGACTGTTACACCGGGGATTGTGCAAACATTATGGTATGGAAGTGGCCAAAAAACACTGGAAACATGAGCCACAAAGCATCACAGAAAATGAAGAAGTCTACATCACATGGGATCATCCATTACCAACAGTTCAAAAGACAGATGCTAGAAAACCAGATATAGTGGTCCAAGAGAAGAAGACAAGAGCAGCACTGATCATTGACATTGCCAGACCCAATGACTAGTGTCTTTTGTACAGAGAGAAAAAGTCATAAAATATCAGGATATGCAGGCAGAAACAAGAGCAATGTGGAAGAAAGATACCCAGACAGTTCCAATAGTAGTAGGAGCAACAGGTCTTATAAAAAAGAATCTACAATCATATTTAGATATGTTACCAACAAATGTAACTCCATAAGAACTGCAAAAGGAGTCATTACTGGGCACATTGTGGGTGCTGCGAAGAGCACTATTGGCTGACATCAAAGACTGAAACAATACTAATCTCATGAACTTTAATTGTACTTTGGCTTAGGAATGGGGTCCATTTCCATCATGGTATTAGAAATACAAAAGACTTTGAGAAATTCAAAAAGAACTCCTACTCCACAAAGTTCCCATGTGACAAAGATTCCCAAAAAGGAGATTGTATGGACTGGTCTTCATTACCCTCATGACAACTGTAAGTAATGTAACTCCTCATCTTTTTCAAAAAGAGATTAACCTGACTAAACACAGCTAAGCACAGCAGCACAAAAAGCACCACAGTAATGCAGCAGAAGGCAACAACTCACAGGAATTTGCTGTAAGCTTTGTACTTCCATTTAGCCTTGTTTTCAGTTATTGCTTGGTGCCGGACAATGATCAAATGCAGTGGAGGAAGACCAATGACATAAAGGAGAATAGATAAACAGACAGGGTGAGAGTGAGGCAGGGTCCAAGCAGCTTATGACAGAGAAGGATAAAGTTGGCTGATAACATGTAGGTAACAGCTACAAATAAAGTAGTGTACTAAAAACAGACTTAGCTAATGCCTGGATTAGATTCTTTGAAAGTATGAAAAAGACTGTCTGCAGATCTGAGCGTAATGTCATCACACCCTTTTATTTCACACACATTAAATAACACAGTTGACAGACAGTGACAACCTATTGAAGCAGAAGGCATGAACAAAGAGTGATAGACACAGATGGAGACAGGAACAACAACAGTATTTTTGGAGGGACATGTAGGACCATCTGTATGGTGTGTTCCTTTTACTTATTTCCTCATTATTAAGCTGTCATGCGCTGTGCAATAAATTGCTTACTATAGTGAACAAGAAGGTATAGGAGAGTGCAATCAACACTGTGATGTAACCCGGATAAGTGTGGCTTACCAAGTCTCACTATTGGGGCTGCAGTATTTTTGCAAATGACATCGGCTACATTACTATTCAAGTGGTATATTAATGAAATGTTGTTAATGTAGAGAAATACAGAGGTTTACTGTTAACTATATCGCAGGAATATAAAATATCAAGAAAAAAGAAGTTAAGAACTCACCATAATGTTCCATCTGTGTTGTCCATTTTCATTCTTCATCAACCTATGAGTTTAGATCTGGATGCTCCAATATGGGGTAAACCATCACTAAAAGTAGACAACAAATTACTGGTCTGGAACTCCTGGGCAGGCCATTCCTTAAGAGGACTGATTAATTGGAGGTGTTGCTGTTTTGGACTTTCATTCTGCCGGTGGCATTTGAAGGAGAAGGGCTCATTTCTCCTGCTCTCTTGTCGAGAGAGTCCTTTTTTATTTGGGGTCTGCACTGGAAGATATTTCATTTTTTGGGACTGTTGTCTCATTTATAAGACTAGTTCCTGTAATATAGTAACTGAAAAAACAGATAAAGTTTTTTGTGGTAGATTTTGTGTCTGCGGATGTCTGCAGTGGGCTGCTACAGTTGGTGACTACACCTGGTTTCCGATACACAGAATCTGAAGAAGCAGAAAAGTTTTTTTGTGGTGCATTTGGCGTTTGTAAATGCCTGCAGTGGGCTGCTTCAACCACAGACACAAGGGTAACCATATTTTTGGGATCTATATCGCTTCTCATCATCACAGCATTTTGCTGTGAGCCCTGGCAGGATGAAGGAGCGTTTTTCCACATCTTATTTGGTGTTCAGCTTACAGGAAGGTGTTTCTTCATATTTGTGAGTGTTACATCTGATTTAGAGAGTTGTTAATCAGTTTGGGTCTGTTTTTGGACATTTCTAAGGAGTGGTTTCTTTCTATTATTTGGCGGTTGGTCTATAAGAAGAGGCTTCCTTTGTCTTCGTGCTTTTTACAATTCCGAAGGTTGATTTTGTATAAAATCTATGTTGTGCATATACTTATATGATTTAGCAGCTTCATGGAACATTTTCCTTTATAATTATTCAAGTCATTGTTCAATTTTTGGGAACCTAAATTAGCCTGTTGTGAGCTATGGGCAGATGAAAAAGCCATTTTCTTTCTGAACTTTGTGAGCACTTTATTCACTTTAGTACTTTTGGCCTGTTAGAGTCTTTTTAGACAATTCGGAAAAGTGGTTTGGCTTATAAGAAGAAGGCTCCTTTTTGGTTGTGTTATTTACATACTTAAATATCAGATTTTGTATAAAAAACATTCATGTACATGTGTATGTGATTAGGACGTGCTGTGAAATATTCCTTTTATAATTTTTTGCAGAAATTGATGAACAGTCTTTGATAATTTATATTATGCAAATTTTTTTGTTTTTGAAAAAAGCTTTGCAAAAGTCTCTGTCATTGTACACTATACAAGAAGCTGTTGACGGATTTATACCAGTAACATTTTTTCTTTAGGCATATTTATCATATATATTATATCTCTCCCTCTCATCCAACCAATCCTCACACACCTTTCCCCCACCCCTTCCTCCAACCTACCTGACTCTCACTACCACACCCCCTCCCATCTAATATCCAATTACCCTCCTCTCCATCACTTCTAACTCCAATTACCATGCTCTCCCTTGCTTCTAAAATCCTTATCTCTACATCCATCCTCATCCTTCTTCTACTACCTCTTTACCATGCCAGCTCCTATACTGATTTCCATTTACACCATCCACCTCTTCTTCCCCACCCCCTCCTTACAGCCCACTTCCACAACATCTCTGCCTCTTTAGTTCCCTCCCACCCTATCCTTCTCTTAAAAGTAAAACTTTTCCCAGGCACTACTAAATACTACAAACCTAAACCCATTCACTACCAGCCACTTCTATCTAAGTACAAACCTAATAAATTTATTTCCCCATCTCACTTACCTTTGTTTAGCCGGCGACATTCACCCCAATCCAGGACCAAACTTCTCTCCAACAAACCACTCCAGCACCAATAACAAAACAACCAGTAAATACCTCAAATTCCTCACCATCAACACCCAAAGCTTAAAAAATAAATTAACCCTCTTTCATGCCTGGCTCAATCACAACTTACCTGACATTGTAGCTATCTCTGAAACCTGGCTAAAGCCTCATATAAATGACTCCAAATTCCTTCCCCCTGGATTTCATTGTCTCTGATCTGACCGCCTAAGTATAAGATGTGGTGGTGTAGCTTTAATCTACTCCAACCACTTGTCTATCACTCCTTACCCTAATCCCATCCCTTCTTTCAATAACGCTGAACTTGTAACTAGCCTACTAAAAATAAACAACCATAAAAGCATCTGCATCATTTCCCTCTATATTTCTCCTGGTAACAACACCAATACCCTGGAAGACGTCCTCTCCTGGACCTCCTCTAATATTAAGCTAGAAACCTACATTATGGGAGATGTAAATATTGACTGGGAAAAAATCATTAACCCTAATCCCACCATAACAATCAACCTATTTAACTCCACTCAACTTACTAACTTCATTACTAGACCTAACAAAACCAACCCCTCAGGCTCCATACTTGACTGGATCCTAGTATCTCATCCTAACAAAATAATAAAATCTGGTGTTATTCCTGACCCATTAGGAGACCACCTCCCTGCCTTCACCCTTCGAGCTACACCCACTTCCCCACACTCTCACCAGTACATTCATACTCGTAACCTATGTAACTTTAACCCGACTACTTTCTCTGACTCCCTTAAACTAATTAACTGGAACCCCCTAAAAACTCTACCATTAGACGCAGCCATTGACTATTTCAATTCAACATTCGTAACTGTCAACTCCCTAGCTCCAATAAGAACAAAAAGAGTAAAAACTAACACCACCCCATGGCTCACCAAAGATACCAAAAAGATTATGCTACAAAGGGATAAAACCTGGAAAGCCTACCTCCAATACAAACATCCAGAAATCTTGCTTAAATATAAACTGCTGAGAAAACTATCCAAAAAACAAGTCATTAGAGATAAAAAGTCTTACTACATCAAACTACAAGCAAGTCATGCAAAAAACCCCAAACAATTCTGGAACTCTATTAATTCCCTCCTTAGGCCAGGTACAAAAAACAACCCCAGTCCTGACACCAGCAAATCTGACCTTGAAATTGCCTCACTATTCAATACCTTCTTCACCTTTTCTATCGCTGAGCTAACCAAGACCTTTACCAACAATAACCCTCCATCCCTCCCTGCTCAATCTTCCCCTCCCTCCCTCCCCCCTTCTTTCGAATTCAAACCCGTCTCCACCAACCTAATAAAGAAACTTCTCTCTAAACTAAAGTCTTGCTCCAATGCCCCTGACAGCATTCATTCCTCCTTCCTAAAAATAGCCTCAGACATTATTGCTCTGCCTATCAGCATCCTGATCAATAGATCACTACTTGAATCCTATGTACCCAAACTATGGCGTACTGCATTTATTCTTCCACTCCACAAGGGTGGCAAAAACTGTAACATCTCCAATTTCTTCCCCATAGCCATCCTCTCCCCAATCTCCAAACTTCTTGAAAAATGCATCCACCTGCAGCTCTTGCCATTCCTTACCAAACACCAGCTACTCTCTTCTACCCAACACAGCTTCCACCAAGGACAGAGTAGCAACTCCGCCCTTCTCTCCTTCTTATATTCTGTCAATTTAGCCTGTGAATCTGGTAATATGGTATCCTCTATTCTGCTGGACTTATCTAACGCTTTTGATACCATCTCCCATACCCACCTACTAAATCATCTCTTTAATCTCAACCTCTCCCAAAAAACTCTTTCATTGTTCTCCAGCTATCTTTCTGACAGGTCCTAAGCCATGAAATGAGGCCAGGCTACCTCCGGTTTCCTTGCTACCCTCACTGGAGAACCCCAGGTTCCATACTTGGCCCATTGCTATTCAATATCGTTATTAATGACTTCCACAAAGCCATACCTAATACCAAAATTGTACAATACGCTGACGATTCCACTGTGATCTGCTGCACCACTAACCTAACAGAGTTCCAATTTCTGACACAAAATGCCTTCTCAATCACTGAAAACTGGATGCTCCAAAAATCACCTTTCACTAAATGCCAACAAAACTAAGATCCTTCTATTCTCTCCTTCAAAATCCTCCCCTCTTGAAAAAAACTCACTTCAAATTACCAGCCTTAACAACTCCACTATCGAGATCGTACCCTCTGCCAAACTTCTTGGTGTCACCATTGATGATCACCTAAAATTTAACACTCATATCCAGCTAAACATCAAGAAAACACACATAAAACTTGGCCTACTTTACAGAAACAACCACTTCCTCTCTCCTACCACCAAACTAATTCTCACCACAACCTGTATGGTGCTCTTCTGCTCACTAATTTATCTTCCACACTTACTTCCAAACTGGAAGTATGTTGCAACAAAATCTCCAGATTCGTCAACAATGCCAAATCCTCCTCTCATCACTGTACCTCCCTTCACTCATTAAACTGGCTTGAACTCCCCAATCAATTTGACTTTCTCCAAATCACCACAGCCCACAAATTATTGTTCCAATCCACTAACTGCCCTGCACTATCCAATATACTACAACCATGTACCCCCCTCAGATCCCTTAGATCTACCCACCAAAACATTCAAAAACCCAAGTGCCCAGCTGGTCAGCTTCTGTTGTACTTTTCCCTAGCTAAAAAATGGAATGTTCTGCCCTCCACACTGAGGAGCTGTGACAACCTTAATAACTTTAAAACTCAACTTCATTCCTACCTCTATCTAAACAGGAAATGCAACTGCACTCTTCAGCCCACACCTCTCAAGCTCTCCTCCCCCTTTACTCCTGGATAACCTTCTTACCTTCCTAACCTCACTCTCAAATGTAGATTGTATATGTAACTAAACAGTAAAATCTAGCTATTATGCTATATGCCTGTCTTTTTCCCCTGAACAAAACTGTAATTGTTTGTTTTTTTTCTTTTTTGAATGCAACCTGTTGTTTGTAATGCAAACTGTCTTTGAAACTATTCATGTAAGTAAACTTTGTGTTGTGGAGCTTTTCTCCCCGGGCCTCCACTGAAACTGGGCCCCCGAAGCCCAGTTGACCTCCCCGGTCATCAAACTGGAATAAATAAATAAATAAATCTGACTTGGCCATTACAATAGCTTGTGCTAACCAAAAAAACTCGAGCTTCTACCTTATACATGCTGAACCCTTCCTAAGTACCTCATATCTTGTTTGTTAATAGAAATAAAAGAAAATATCGGAAGTATCCAGAGAGACTATATCTGGAGCTCAGTACAAGGTAAGTATCCACCTAGGACTACTCACCCATCTAGGAGTTCAAAAGTAGGGGACTGGTAGGTGAGGAGCTGAGGAAGAATGAAAATGAACAACACAGATGGAACATTATGGTGAGTACATAACTTCTTTATATGATGTTGTCAGTTTTCATTCTATCCTCAACCTATGGGACAGACTCCCCAGCTGCCATTGATCCTCGATGGAATCAAGGAATGATGTTCCTCAGAACCATTGAACCGAATGATGCTCTATCCCTGGGGACCATATCCAATTTGTAATGAGTATAAATGTTATGAGGACAAGCACAAGTTGCTGCTGCACAAATGTCATCCATAGAGGCTCTAGTCTGGAAAACAGATGAAAGTTGCCATTGCTCTAGATGGATGGGCCAGTAATGATTATGGTAAGGCCGTGCCCAAATGATCATAAATGAAAGTAATACAATTGGTAAGCCATCTGGACAAGGTAACTTTGGTGACTGGTTTACCCAATTTAACATCTGAGAAGGAAACAAATAATTGGTTAGACTTTCTGAAATCTTTGATTCTATGAAGATAAAAATGCAATTGTCTGTGAACATCTAATAAATGCAACAAGTATTCACCTCTGTTCTCAAATTTTGATACAAATACTGGTAAACTGATGGACTGATTGATATTTGTCTCTGATAAAACCTTTGGTAAAAAAGGATGGATTAGTATAGAGAGATGCTCTGTTTTTGTGAAAAATCAAATAGGATGGTTTAGAAGATAAGGCTTAAATGTCTGAAATTCTACTTGCAGAAATTATGGCTACAAAGAAGATAGCCTTACAAGAAAGGAATTTAAGATCACACTTAGCTGTTGGTTCAAAATGGGGGTATATAATGCCTGCAGCATCGAACTTAGGTCCCAAGAGGGAGTAGAGTCTCTATATGGGGGCTTCAAAAGGAGCATTCCTCTCAAAAATGCTTTGCAGAGTTAATGTGAAGCAACTGAAGAATCTTGGAAGCCATTGTGAAAATTTGTTATTGCTGCCAACTAGACTTTGATAGTCAAAGCGATGACTCTTCACTGAAAGGTTGGGCTAAAAAATCAAGAATATAATGAATTGGAGTAGATAAGGGATCAATGTTATTTTGTAATGCCCAGTGAATGAATCTTTTCCATTTACTGCAATATAGCTTACGTATAGATGGTTTATGAGCAGACAAGAGTATGTGTCAGACTGGAGAGGACAGCATAGGCTGTCCGGCTATTAATGGAATTGGAGAAGCCAGGCCATCACCCTGAGATTGGGTATGTGTGAGTCAATCATGTCCGTTGGGTGAGGCAGGAGGTCTGGAGTTGGATCCAGAATCCACAGTTGGTGAAGTAAGTGAGGCCAGAGGATAGAGAACCAAATCTGTTGAGGCCAATATGGTGCAATGAAGATTACTTTGCTCTTTAATGTGGCCGCTTTCTGCAGAAATTTTGGGATTAATGGAGTTGGGGGAAAGGCATAAAGGGTACAAGGGGCCAATTGTGAAGAAGAGCATCTCTTGGTGTCTCCCCACTTTGGGGGGTGAGGGCAAAGTAGTTGCTGCACTTGTTGTTTAGGGGAGAGGCAAAAAGATCACAGCTATGCTGACTCCATTGACAGAATATCCTTTCTGTCACATTCTGATTGAGAGACCATTCGTGGGCTTGTCTGCTATCAAATTGGACTTCCAAGGAATACACATTGCTATGAGAAAGCAGTTGGATGAGATTGCCCATTGCCACATTCTCAGAGCTTCTTGATGCAAAAGGTAGGATGTGTTTCCTCCATGTTTGCTGATATACAAGACTACTTGCATGTTGTCTGATTGAATTGCAATCATTCTTAAGGGAAGAGCACCTTGATAAGCCTGCAGGACTAAAAGCAGTGATCTCATCTCCAGAATGTTGATATGCAAATTGGCCTCTGTGGGGGACCAATTGCCTTGGGCTATTTTGGCCAGAAAATGCCTCCCATCACCCTAGCTGTGAAGCATCCGTGGTCACTGTGACCTTGGCCTGGGAGAGAAAAAATGGGTGACCTTGTAGTATCTGATCCACTTGGATCCACCATTTGAGATCTTTTGTGCAAATATTGGTGATCATTATTTGAGTCAACATTGGTTGTTGAAGGATAGACCATTGTGCTGATAACAGCCATTGCAGAATTCTCATATGAAAATTGGGCAGCAGAACTAGCGTTATTGCTGCCACCATGGATCCTAAAGTCTGAAGAACCAGCCGAGCTGAGATTTTGTTACCGCATGTTATTCTTGTGACTTGCGTTAAGCTGAGGTGGTGCAGCGGTAGAGTTGTTGCCTCACAGCAAGAGGTTCTCCCTTTCGATTCTCGGCTGGAGTGCAGGGAGTGCCTTCTGTGTGGAGTCTGCATGTTCTCCCCATGGTTGGGTGGCATTCAAAAGACATGCGTAAATGGGCACACCTTCGTTGAAGGTTGGACGTCGAGCTGGCACCTCGGCATTCGTGAAAATCCACTGCCAATCATTAGCGGACTGGAGTTCCGCTGTGGTGAGCCCTAACCAGGAAATGATGAAAGGCAAACATTCTTGTGACTTGCGAGTTGATTGTATCTGCCCTTGAAGGGGGAGTGCGGCTATTTTTTCTTTTGTGTTCAGAATTGCATCTATAAAGTTTAATGTTTGAGTGGGTTCTAGATAGGATTTCTCATAGTTTATAGTTATCCCTAGATGTATACATGTCTGGAGAATTATGTCTCTTGCCTTTAATAGTTGCTGCCTGGTCGGAGTGGAAATGAGCTTTTCATCTAGATACAGAAACACCCGGAATCCATGTAGTCTCAAGTGAGTTGCCACTACCGCCATGCACTTGGTAAACACCCTGAGGGCAGTGGTGAGAACAAAAAGCAGTACTCTGAACTGATACTGACTGGCTCCCAATCAGAAGCGTAAGTACCTCCTGGATTGTTTGTTCATTTTTATGTAATAATATGCATCCTGAAGGTCTATTGAGCACATCTAGTCATCCCTTTCTAGAAATGGAAGAATGGACTGAACCATGAATATCCAGAACTTGTTTCATCAAACTGATTTGTTCAAGTTCATGAGATCCAAGACTGGCCACCAATCCTGTTTTCTTTGGCATTAAAAAGAATCATGAGTAAGTTCCTGATCCTTTCTGGTCTGGTGGGACCTCTTGGATGACTTGTTTTTCTAGCAGCTTTCGCACCTGAATAACAGCTTGTTCCCTGTGACTGGATGGAACATCGGGGATTTTTTTTGCATTGGGGAGGAGGAAGGAAAAAGGATATAATATCTCCTCTGTAAATGATCCTCTGCACACAGGTATCCCATGTTATTTGCAGCCAGGCTCTCGGTGCAGGGACAGTCGACCCCCGATTACCTCCAGAGTAGGGCAATTAGTTCTCCATTCAGGAGTGCTGGAAGGGCCTGCCAAAGAAAGAATCTCTGGACCCTTGATTCTGTGGGCCTCCTCTGTCACGAGGGTGGCATCTATCATTGGAACTGTGCCATCTGCTACTGGGGGAACTACTGCCATGTATGTCTTAAAAATATCCTTGGGATTTTCTGAACCACATTTTCTTACTGTTTCACTAATTCCTGGAGAAGGATCTCTGCAGAGTGCAGAAACATATGCCCATTGCAGATAGGGTCTTCCCATCTTACTCACACTTGGACAATGTGTCTATTACTTTAGAGATGAATAAGGACATTCTGTCAAAAGGAGCATTGATGAACACAGACTTAAAAGGCTCCACAAGGTCACACAAACACATCCAGGCATGCCTCCTGATGGTAATGCCTGAATCCGCTGCTCAACTCCTTCCTTCAGCTACATGTGAAATGAGCTTCACAGAAGAGTTAGAAATAAACTGGAGGGTAGCCAAATGGGAAGTAACTGAGGCCTGTACTTCCTCAGATACGGATCATGAAAGGGTATCTTTAAGCTCTTTAACAGATCCCTCTGCAACCTAATGAAGTATACCAGGTAGTTCAAGGACCATAAGGGGAAGGTCCCTGAAGTATAGACATGCTTCCTGAACCTATTCATTACCAAATACACATTATTTGGGGGACGGAGAGAGGAACATTCCTCAGCTAATTGCTTTTTCATGGCTGCCGCCATGACCATTGCATCCACAGGCACACCTTTTGTCCAAAACTGTTCATCCTCAGGAGCAATAATTTTGTGTGGTCTCCAGGGGATCAGGTCAGTGGTGTCGGGGCCTTCCATGTCCACCAAGAGATCAACTCAATGAGCTTGTCAGCGGGCAGAGTCACCCAGAAGGTAGATGGGTAGGTACCAAAAGCCTCCATGTACACTGACTCCTCAAAGGATTGTTGGGCTTCCAATCACCTGTCTGTTTTGGAATTTCCAGGATGTCTGCAAAGCAGATATCTTCAGGAAGTGATCTTGGGGACCTTTTGCCCTCATCAAAGTCTGTGTCTTTGGTGACAGATTGCTCCGGGAAATCCAAGTGCTTCCTCTTTCACAACTTATTCTAAAGGACCTCCTTAGTGGGATGCTCTGGGGAGGTATCAGAAGAAATGGGAATGCCCTTCTGGGAAGCCTGAGGTTTTGGTGGAGAAAAAAGTTGAGATTCTGTATATAGAGATGACAGGATTGGGGGCTGAGGAGGTAGGGAATGTCTGAGCTGCTGACACAGACATGTCTCTCTCTAAAGCCTCAAAGGCTGACATCACCTAAGATAGACAGGACTCCGGATCCAAGAGGGTGAGCCTATGGATCCTAGACTCTCCCTGCTCTAAGAAATATCCTCCTGAGGCAGAAGCAGGCAGCTATGGCTCTGAGAGGTCTCTGGCTCTGACTGAACCAAAGAACTCAGAGCAAATGACAGATCCAATAATAAAGTTATCTTTGGATCCAAAGCAGACAGAGCTGGGTGGCTCAGATCCAAGAACTCTGAAGCTTCAAAAGAAGTCAGAGGAGGATGTAAAGGAGGGTAATCAATGTATGGATCTCTTGACCTGAAGGGGTAGGCATTGAGGAAACCCCTGGCAGATTCTGCACCCAGAGAATCTTTCTCACCAGTCTTTCTGCGTCCTCGTCAGTCAAACTCCTATAAGAATGGGTAGACATCTGAGAGGGAGACTAAAAACTTTCCAGAAAGGGAAAAGGCACTCTCAATGGAAGCGAGTCTAGTGAAGGTGAGTATGTGTAGGGTGTAGTAGGGTGTCTGATCCAGTGAAGATTTGGTTTTGTCCAAAGTTGGAGTCAAAGAAGTGGATGGCTCCATATGTTTCTTAGTCTTCACTTTCTGATCCAAGGAGGTTGTAGGATCCAAAAGCTTGGGTCATTTAACTGACAGATCTGATGGAGACGTCACAGCTGACAGAAGCCTCTTCTTAGATTTTTCAAAAGATTTAGATAATGAAGAGGAAGGGCTAGATGATGTTGATTTGCCCTTTTTGTGTATCAGAAGGGAAAGCTCTATGGTTGTATGCATAGCATATACAGCAATCTTCCTGAAGTTGAAGGGGTGCCAAACACTAAACACAAAGTATTTGAGTCAGAATAAGGCATTTTCCCCTGCCACTTCCCACACTTTTAAAGAAGCCAGCCAGCCCTTTTTCTTTATCTGCCATTCTAAAAGATAAAAGTTAAGCAAAAAATATAGTAAGGCTAGAAAGCCTTTTTTAAAGAGAAAAAAGTAAAAAAAGGGGGGGGGGGTGGATACCAACAATGGTAATCGGGAAATGCACTAAGTGTAAAGGGAAAGAATACTAATGATAGTATTCAGAGGTACTTTCATATGAGAAAAAATAAGAGAGATATAACAGCAAGGAAACAGTTGCTAGATAAAATATATAAGCTAAGCTTTAAAGCTAAACAGACAACACCAGAAAAACTAAGGAAAAAGGAAGTTTAAATTCAAATTTATTTATCTGCTCAAGAGCAACTGGTCACCACATCTAATGTGAATAGTGGCAAATGAGATCTGGGAGTGCTTGGGAAAGGTGCATTACAGGTAAGGGAGCAGCTGAAGAGTTTTTTGGTTACCACGAACTATTGTAATGGCCAAGTCAGATTCAAAGGATTGGATCTGAAACCATAGGTTGAGAATAGAATGAAAACTGACATCAGATTAATGATTTGGCCTACAGCTGTAATTGAGCCCATGACTATGCAACCGGGAAACTATCTCAATGTGCCACATAGGAACTTCTAGCTCATTACATCCACCAGCCTAAGAAGTGTAAATGTTTCACAGTACTGCCTGTAGTCTACCTTTACCTGTATTCCCATAGAGCAGCAGATTTAAGTAAAGTTGAGTGAAAGTAACCCTACTGCAAGTGAAATGAAAATCTTCAGCTTTATCATAGGAAGTTGAATGGCATTCTCTTTCACTCAGCTTGGGTGTGCTATGCCAACCTCTGTGCAAATGCTAAGAACAAAAAAGTGAATGCTTTTCCATGGGCCATTTCTGGCCATGTGTGTTGTGTGGGATTCCATTTTTTTGACCAGATTAAATGTGTGAAAAAGAGGTTGATAGAACAATGGTGAAAAATGGGAGTGGCAAGCAGATTACAGAACACAGGACAAAGCATATAGAAATATGTAGGAGGGTAACAGAACAGCACCATAGTGATTAACATCTTCACAACATAAATGTCTTATTTTATGCACAAATTCATGACCTTGGAGAGTCACCACATCAGGGATGGGTGGCAACAACAGAATAATGTTGTATAGCCAATTGTACTAAATCAAGTCAAGATGACACATGACACATGACCAAAGTGGAGAGCTATGTATGAGGCATAATTATTTCTGTGGGAAAGTTGCCATTTTTTTTGTTTGGAGTGTAATGAATATTTGGAAAGGTTGTTAGCGATGAGACGGCCTGGTACATAGACATACAAGATTGACAAGGATAGTGATGGACACAAAAGTTTGGGTGATGCTATGATTGGGAATAGGTAGTGGACCTCAAAGGCACATCCACTTCCAGTTTGAGAATAGTGAGAATCTATTCCTCACCCTCAGAACTGTCTTCACTGTTTCTTGAGTCAGTTGCCTGGATCAACGCCGGATATAGAATTGTTTTGGCAATATGATGCAAAACCTTTTTATACCTTCTGATTTGGACACTGAGACCCCTCTCCATAATGCCCTCCACTAGCCATGTTAGCTCCTGTCAGGTGACAAAACTGCCACCTTCATTACTACTACTCCCAAAAGCTATCTCTGCATGAGCAGCCAAGCAGAGGTACCTGACACAGGTTGAGCAGGAGTTTTGGAGGCAACACAGACAGGTTGCGACCCAGATGTCCTGGGTGTCTGTGTTGTCTGTGGGGGTGCTGCCATAGCCACCTATGGAGGTACGGTGTGCTAAACTCCAGTGGTTGGTCTACCTCCCTGTGCTGATGGTCAGTTTGTTTTCAGCAGTAATGTTTAAAAAACAAAAGAAGAGGCAAGTGAGAGACAAAAAAGAGAGATCAGTGGCATGTCACATTACTTATTTTAGAAGTAGTGAATATAGTAACAGAGATAAAACAACTAGAATTGAGATCTTTAGAAAAAGGTAAGAGAAACTATATAGGAAAAAATGAGAATTGTGGGAACAATACACATAGGGGAAGAATGAGGTTTAAAACAAGGCAGGGCTTAAATGAGCTATGTAATGTTTGACTGAAAATGACTGGGTAGATTATAAGAGGTATATAATGTTTGCAACTGGGAGTGTGTCAGTATGGTTTCTGATGTAAAATTCTTGCAACTAGGATCATGCCTCTGTGGTTTGTTTTCATTTATATAAATGTACGATTGCTTATGTCATAAGTGATGGTTTAATAAAGATGTTTCTTGATTAAAAAAGGGGCAGGAATTGAATAATTAATGTAATGTTGCATAGGTTATATAATATATAAAAATATATGTGAAGCATAATGTTTGTTAATTTTTTTTTTCAAAAAACTTTTTATTTGTTTTATAAACATTAACAACAAGAAAAATATTGTATGATGGTATTAGGTAAATGAGCTTATAGACTGAGCACATAATGAACATATAGAACAGACATAGCTTATAAAAAACAATTTTAATTAATTAATTAGTTAATTTTAACTTGTTAATACAGTTTAAGCACACTTATATAAATGTGCCTATGTCATAAGTGATAATTCCATAAAGTGTTAAAAAATACATGAAACAATATGTGAAGTACACAACTACTCCTTAGTCACATCATGTTATAATGGGAAGGCATGAATGTGTCCTAAAAATCTATCACAATGGTATGATATGAGTAACAGAACTATGTATTTCACTGTACGATGTCAAATATCTGCTTTCTAAGGTAATAACTGCATTTGTAAATATTTTGCATTGTTAATACCCTGCTGTTTTGTTTTTTGTTTTGTCTTTTCAGCTTTTCCCGGTTAGGGGTAGCCACAGTGGAACTCCGGTCCGCTAATGATTGGCGGTCGATTTTTATGGTGCCGAGTTGCCAACCCGACGCCCAACTTTCAGCGAAGGCACGCCCATTCACGCATGTCTTTTGGAGGCCACTCAACCATGGGGAGGACATGCAGACTCAACACAGAAGGCTCTCCAGCCGAGAATCAAACAGGAGAACCTCTTGCTGTGAGGCAACAACGCTACCACTGTACCACAGTTCGATGTTAAAACATCTTATAAAATTTAGCCTTTAAAAAAACTGAAGATCTGTTCATGGGTATTAAACCCACACACAAATAATCTGATGTAATTATTGCCTAATGCAGTAACCAATTGAAGCAGACTTGTAGACTTCACATAAATGCTAAAGGTATGCCTGCTCAAGATGATATACAGTGATAGACTGAGAAGACTTCTCTGCCTTACAGTCACAACAGATGCATACTTATCTCGTGCCTCTCTGAGATGACTTGGTCTCTTTTGATGCACCTCACTGTTTTCTGTAAACTCTGCTGGAAATGTACAATAGAAAAAGAAAGGGGGGTGGAATATATATATATATATGTGTGTATGTGTGTGTGTGTGTGTGTTTATATATAGATGTATATAGATTATATATATATATATATATATATATATATATATATATATATATATATACATATGAAATCATAATGAATAATTGCATTAGATAATTAATGCCAAATAATAGCTAGGTTACAGGTCAGTATACTTACACAACTGAGGGGTGTTTACAGTCTTAAATTAATCCTCCCACTGACCCAAGGGGTCCCTCTTGCACCTCTTCATGTCACTGTAGTGGTGACAACATTGCTCCTCAGTGTGTGGGATACCAGTTGCACTGGAGACAACCTTCAGCTATAATGTTTTATGAGAGGTTTCACAAAAATCCTGAGTTCCTGAACACTCTACATTTGTACATTATCTACAGTTTCCTGCCATGTCTACAGCAGTCAAGCCAGAAACAAGGGTCTGAAATGGGGCCCGATTCAGCTCTCGCATGTAACAGCTTATACAAAAAGATACACAGCCTTGCCAACTACATTTGCTTAATTAGAAGCACAGCAGTGGCTTGACAGAAAAAATGTTAAGAAGCACAGACCTTGCTACATGGAGGTTTGGCTATGGCAATGCTCAAAAACATGAGACATGTCCCAATGTTAAACCCTGATATGCTTTATGGTATTGGTTACAGTCATGGTTTGTTTGAGGAAATGGTATGAGTTATGACGTACTGGCATGCTGGGAGTTAGACACAGGTAAGACTGAATAATACCACCTGTGAATGGAACCCAAGAGAAAAAAAGAGGATAAAACGTTAAAATTGCTTATTAACTGTCAATGCTGCAGGAGAACATAGTTATTAGCATGTTAATTACAGGTATAGTAATTTAAGACTGACTGTAACATACTTAAGAGATGCCTATATGTGTGTGACTTTACTTAGTACTTGGACTCCATTTTCTACTTGAAAGGCACTGATTGTGTTTGCTTATACATCTTAGATGCATGCAGTTGCATGACCTGAGTAAGACGTGGTAGGTTTTCACACATATGGTATCCATACCATGTCTGCAGAAATGAAGCATACGACAGTTTTCATCTTCAATAAACTGTGCTAAAGGTATTTCTTCTGCTAGGCAATGCCAGTTGCAGCAGCTCAAAGAATGATAGGGAATTGGAAAGCTTTGAGTGTTACAGTACTGGTGTCAGCAGTGAATGAGTCCATAGTACATTTCATGCTGAGATAACAGCTGCACTGCAGGAGAAGAGAAGGCTACCTAGCATGATCTGCATTATCATTTGGCAAATGTTGCTTACTGAGCCACTTACAAGGCACACCATGTGCTTTGCCAGGGATTTAAAACAATATATTTGTTGTTCTTTAGTGTACTACAACAATAGAACTGGACAAAATATAATTGATTGTTTTAGATAAAACAGCTCATCCCCTCTGTTTCAAACATATCAAAGTGATTAAAGAGCATTTTAAGGATACTGCTTTTATACACCTAGATGTCAGCCACTACTGATGGAGAATGCTTCCACAATGACTTTGTACCAGCTATTAAAAGCCATTTGAGATTCCTTCATCTATCTCTGAAACAGTGATTCATTCATTCATTCATTCATTGTCTGGTAACCAATTTAGTCCAGTTCAGTGTTACAAAGTAGTTAAAACTAGTGTATCAGTGGTTATAAGTCCAAGAAAATAATCCTGAACAGGGGACAAGCCTATCACAGAACACAGATAAATGCATTCATTCTCATATGGCATACACTGCAAGCATTTGAAATGCTGGGACCAGCATGAGCGGGTCACAAAATATGGATCCTGGTTTGCCAAAAAATGGACTTGCATATATCAAGTCTGAAATGACCATTTCTCAGAATATTCCCTTTTCACTGAGGTATAGTGATCTTGGAGTAAGTATATAAGTTAATCAGTTCATAAGCATAAGCTGCTCCTCCAAGGCCATTTTAAGCCTAGCCAATTTCCATTCAAAGTGAGAATTGAACCATGTACCTTGCGTCTGTGAGGTAAAAACTTTAACAATTATGCCAGTCCTCAACCCTCCTTTTAATAGTGGTACATCTAATAAGATTTGAACCTCTGCCTTCATCACTAATATTCTTTAGACCAGTGCATTAGCATGGCAAGCAACATAAGCACTCAAACCATATGGGGAATATCTACCAGATTCCTATCTTAAAGCTCTGGTGCTTAACTAGCTGAGGTACACTATTTAATATATGTAAGTACAGGGTGGAGCCAGGGGACTGAAACCTTGTGTAGGCTGCTCTCATGAAACACTTCAGGAAAGTTACAGTATATAGACCAAACCGGGCAAGAATCCCTGAAATGCATCTAAGTAAAAAAACTGTTAAATGCTTTTCTCTTCATTCAGTACTGTTACAAACAGGGACATATATATTGATATATATTGGTGACATTATTTTAATTTATTTATTTTTGCTTCTGTTTACCAGGAAGGTCCAACTGGGCCGTTGTCCATTTTCAGCAAAGGTCGAAGGATAAAAGCTCCAACATATATACAGTAAGAATACAAAGCAGTTACATTAAGAAAATCAGTAGAAGAAAGTCAGAAGACAGTCATATAGGAGAAATACACATCTCCCATGATTCAGTAATGCCTATACTAAATGTACACTAAGTGTATACCGTTCTGAGTGAACAGACAACACAGACATAACTCACACATTCTACCTCTTAATTTTTGTTTTCTTACTGATATTCTTGCAGCTTAAATAATGACAGGGATTCATGAAGGTTACCACAAAGTGCAGACAACATGTTAATAGGTTCATAGGGGTGTACTAGGCTATTGGCTCTGGAGCCTTTACAAGCCTAGCCCAAAAAAAATTGCCCAGGCACTTTGCCACCTGATGTTAGTTCACAGTACCCCTATCCAGTAGGGCAATTGAAGTGATCCCTGGAGTGAACTTTCTGTTAACCATCCACTCATTAAGATTTCTCTTGAAGAGGCCAGCAAGATGCTCTGCTTGACATGAATGGGAAGCTTATTCCAGAGTATGAGCAGTCTTTGGGAGATGAACCAGTCCCTCCAGCATGTTCTGTTAATTGTGGTAATGCAGTTGTGATCTCTGGAGAATGTGGCGCGGGGGTTTGAGATTTCTTTAGGTGTAACATTTCAAGTAGGGCTGGGTCAGACATGGTTTTGTAAGTAAAGCAGAGATCACCCCTAAGTAGATGATAAGCGACTGAGAACAGCTGAAGTTTCTTGAGTCTGTCCAAGTAGGACATATATTTAAGGCCTAGGATACATTTCTGTGAGGTATTTTTGTGGCCTCCCCAGCTGTTGTAGGTGTCTGATCAGGTACATGCCAAACGGGGCATTATAGTCGATGATTGTTCTAATGAGGGATGAGTAGAGAAGGATGATGACCTATTTCCTCCTGGATGCGAAACCTTTTGTTATAAGATGTGCCACGTAGAAGGATTTTCTGACCACAGTGGCAATGTGGTTGTTGAAGGTGAGGTGGCTGTCGAGCTGGATGCCCAAATCTCTTATAGCACCTTCAGTGTTCTGTGGGCTCCCATCAATGTGGTAATTCATGGGAACTGAGTTTTTTCCAAAGGGGATGATAATGCATTTTTTGGCATTAAGCTTCAGCCTATGGTTCCGACACCGGTCACTAGACTCAGAGAGGCCCTTTTGTAGGATGTCTACATCACTTGGGGAACTGATAATAACTCTTAGCTTGCAGTCATCAGCAAACTTGGTCAGCCAGAGTCCTTCTGTGTTGGCCTGGACTTCTGAGAAGTAGATGCCAAACACAAGAGGGTCCAGGACCAAATCCTGTGGGACTCCACTCATGACTGGTTGACAGTGATGTAAGGATTGATGTCTAGTTTGGTGAGTTTATCAATGATACCTGAGTGGGGAATGGTATCAAAGTCCTTGGCCAGGTTGAGGTAGGCTATATGCACTGCCTTAACCTCATCCACAGCCTTGGTGACAGCCTTGAAGATGTCAATCATGCTCAGGAGGCAGGATCTCCCCTTGACAATGCCAAACTGCGTGGGGTCAAGAGTTTGGAGATTGCCTATATCTTTCTTAAGCAGGGCCATGATGATGTGCTCCATAGCTTTGCATACCAGACTCATCAGGCTAATGGGGTGATAGTTCCCAGGGTCTGTAGTTGCTCCCCATTTATGGCGTGCGATGACTGTAGCAGTGCGCCATTCGTTAGGGATATGGGCTGAGGTAAGGCTGTGACTGAACAGGGCACACAGATTTTATTTATTTTCTGTTTGTTTGTTAACCAGGTTAGTCCAGCTGGGCTTGTGGCCCTTTTTCAGTGGAGACCCAAGGAGAAAGGCTGCAGAACATAGTATAAAAATACAGAAATTCACAACATTGCAATATACAGAAAGTGATGGTTTTGTAAGTCAAGCAGAGATCTCCCCTAATTAGATTATAAGCGACTGAGAACAGCTGAAGTTTCTTGAGTCTGTCCATGTAGGACATGTGTTTAAGGCCTAGGATACATTTTTGTGAGGTATGGCCTCCCCAGCTGTTGTAGGTGTCTGGTCAGGTACATGCCAAACGGGACATTATATTCGATGATTGGACTAATGAGGGATGATGACCTATTTCTTCCTGGATGCGAAACCTTTTGTTATAAGATGTGCCATGTAGAAGGATTTTCTGACCACAGTGGCAATGTGGTTGTGGAAGGTGAGGTGGCTGTCGACCTGGGTGCCCAAATCTCTTATAGCCCCTTCAGTGTTTTGTGGGCTCCCATTAATATGGCAATTCATGGGAACTGAGTTTTTTCCAAAGGGGATAACGCATTTTTTGGCATTAAGCTTCATCCCATGGTTCTGACACCTTTCATTGGACTCAGAGAGGCCCTTTTGTAGGATGTCTGCATCAGTTGGGGAGCTGATAAAGACTTCTAGCTTGCAGTCATCAGCAAACTTGGTCAGCCAGAGTCCTTCTGTGTTGGCCTGGACTTCTGAGAAGTAGATGCCAAACAGGAGAGGGTCCAGGACCAAGCCCTGTGGGACTCCACTCATGACTGGTTGACAGTCTTACTTGGAATCCACAACTTTCACTCTGTGGGTCCTCTCTGTGAGCCGATTTGCAACCCACCTAGTGATGTAAGGATTGATGCCTAGTTTGGTGAGATAATCAATGATACCTGAGTGGAGAATGGTATCAAAGGCCTTGGCCAGGTCGAGGTAGGCTATATGCACTGCCTTACCCTCATCCACAGCCTTGGTAACTGCTTTGAAGAAGTCAAGTCATGTTCAGCAGGCAGGATCTCCCCTTGACAAAGCCAAGCTGTGTGAGGTCAAGAGTTTGGAGATTGCATATATCTTTCTTAAGCAGGACCATGATGATGCATTCCATAGCTTTGCATATCAGACTCATCAGGCTAATGGGGTGATAGTTCCTAGGATCTGTAGTTGCTCCCCTTTATGGAGCGGGATGACTGTAGCAGTGCGCCATTCATTAGGGACATAGCCTGAGGTAAGGCTGTGATTGAACAGGGCACACAGATTTATTTGTTTGTTTGTTTGTTAACCGGGTTAGTCCAGCTGGGCTTGTGGCCCTTTTTCAGTGGAGACCCAAGGATAAAAGCTCCAGTACATACTATAAAAATACAGAAATTCACAACATTGCAATATACAGAAAGTGACCACATTACAATAGACATGATAAGTTACATAGTACAAACTGTACAGAAATCACAGTTTTACAACAAAATACATGTTGCATTACATTTAAGAGCTGTCAGTTTGAGAATGTGTAAGATAAGCCAGATGATTGTATGCATACATTTTTTAAGAAAGATGTACAGAGAAAAATGTATGACATTTTGTTAGTTTTGGCAATGAAAGTTGATATAGGTGTGGAGTTAGTGGTGGGGGTGATTTAGGTGGGAGCATGTGAAGGACGTTCCCATTTGGAGGACAGTTGGAAGAGAAGCATGGATTTGAAGTTGTTATGATTTGGTAAGCTAGGTAGTGGGGGGGGGGTAGTGAGTTCCACAGTTTGGCTATGGTGTGGCATAGTAGTAGTTGGCCAGGTGGGTGTAAGGGTTTGTGCACCTGTAGGAGGTTTTGGCCTTTGGATCTCAGGGAGTGGCTGAGTGTGTAGGGTATAAGAGATTTGGCAAGAGAAGGGCATTCTGTTGGTTTGAAGATAAGTTTGTGGGCTGTTGTAAGCTGTAGGTATATTAGGTGGTTGGGGAGTTCTAGCCGTTGAGGGTGTGTGGAGAGTGGCGGTGATGGGAAGAGTTCTTAGAATTGGTTGCATATTTGCAGATTTTGTTGTAACATGCTTCGAGTTTGGAAAGGAGGCCAAGTTGTAGGTTGGAGAATCGGGGAGCACCGTACAAGAGAGAGGGGAGAAGAAAGGTAGATGCGAGGGTTTGTCAGGAGGAGGGGGTGAGGTAGCAGTTGTGTCTGTAGAGGAGACCGATTTTTTGGTGGTTTTTTTTTTATTGCGGAGAGGATGTGGGAGTCGAATTTTATGTTTTCATCAATGGTAATGCCAAGTAGCTTGGTACTGGGAATGATTTCTAGAGGGGTGTTATTGTGGCTTTTGATGGAAAATAGGTCTCTGTTGAATTGGGAGGTTTTGGTAGGAGTAAAAATCATTAGTTTTGTTTTGTTGGTGTTTAGGGCTAGGTGATTAGATTGCATCCATGATTCTGTTTTGGAGAAGGCTATTTGGGTTTTGAGTAGAAGTTTGGAGGGGCTGGAGGCTGAGCAGATGATAGTGGAGTCATCAGTGTATTGGATCACTGAGGTGTCAGGGATGGAGTGGTGGAAGTTGTTGATGAATATGTTAAAGAGGAGTGGGCCCTTTACAGATCCTTGTGGAACTTCTGTGGGTTTAGGTAAGAAAGGGGAGGTTGACTCTTTCCATTGCACCACCTGTTGGTGCATGGAAAGGTAGTTGGAGAACCAGGCTAAGGTTGAGGAAGAGAGGTGCAAGTGTGAGAGCTGGGACAGGAGTAGGGAGTGGGAGATGCCTTTGAGAGGTCTAGAAACAGTGAGGATATGTATTTGCCGCTGTCACGTGCAAGGCTGACTGTGGTGCCAGTTTATTTTGTAGCTCATGTAGGATGCAGCCAGGGATATTATCAGTTCCCATGGATGCTGTATTCTTGGCTTTGAACAATGCAGCTTTTACCTGTGCAACAGAAATAGTGGGTACCAGGCTTTTTTCTGGTATTGTGATAGGGCCTTTCGGGGGGGGGGCGGGGTAAAGTAGGGACTGAATCTGTCGGCCAGTATGTTGGCTGTATCTGTTGGCTCAATATAGAATGGCGCCATTGTGCAATAACTCACAGCAAATCTGGGTATTGCCTTGGAGGTTTTTGATATAGCTATAGCATTGTGGTTGTTTTTGGTGTCAGCTACAATTCTGCCTTCATAGACTTTAGACGATTTGATAAGGGATCTTAGCTTTTTGTTGAGACTGATAAGGGAGGTTTTCTAGTCTTTTGACTTCATTTTTTTCTGCAACAGTTTCTTCTTTCTGTTGTAGAGTTTATTGATGTCTGGGGACCACCAGATTGGCTTACTTTTTTTGGAGGAGAGCGTCTTAGTTCTATTTGGTATGGCAATGTCCATGCATTTGTGTGCATGCTCATAGACTGCATTGGTGTGTGATTCGGCAGTCATGTATCTATTTTCCAGTGGCATGGGTGCCAAGAAGTTAGCCACCTCTGTTTTTAGGAGCCCAAAGTCGGCTTTAGAAAAGTTTTTCAGGGTGGTCACCTTAGCAAGGGGTGTAAGTGAGATGGAGATTTCCGTGGTGATCAGCTTGTGGTCAGACTTAACCAGAGAATAACTGACTATAGCTGTGGAGCAACAGTCTCCCATGTTAGTGATAACCAGGTTGAGGACGTTGCTTCGTCTAGTGGGGGTCAGAATGAGCTGGTCCAGGGCATTGGATTTGATAAATTACAGAAAGCATTGGGCCTGTACATGGGTACTTGAATAGTTTTCCCAGTTAACACAAACGCAGGTTCAGCAAGCTACTTAAATCCACCAAGTAGTAAAATGAAGCTGTACATCCACTCAAATTGTGAAGTGAAACTGTTGAAGAATCACAGAAGGCAACAAAGGACTAAAAAGTCCACAAGTTTATTAAAAAGTTTTAAACGCTTTTCGTTTGCCACAATCGGCTAACTTCATCAGAAACATTGTTAAAATGGGCAAAGACTCCAATTTATACAAGCAGCTGGTTAGTAATTAACCAATTACACACATTACATATTACCAAATTTAAAGGCACCCTAATATCAAAAACAGCAGCAACTCTATTCATATAAAGAGTGGAAAATAATATGAAATAAAAATGAATAATTAATGTAAAAGAACAGCAATCACTAGTGTGTAAAAATACTGTATCACTCTAAATTCACTAGAATGTGACAACAATAATACACTAGATAACTGTCGCAAGAGACCTAATTTAAAAGAAGTCAAAGTTAAACTTCTATCAGCTATTTAATTTTGATGTATTACTAATAAGACACTCTAAAGTAGTTAGCAGCAGGTACCAAGATACCTTAGGTGACTAACACTAGCCAACCTACTAAAGAGGGAGTCAGATTTATCTCTTTAAACTTTATTTTTAAGATACTACTAATGGAACAAGAATCATTCAAACCAGGTGGATTATAGGCGTTAAGCCTAACTTGCCAAGTTAGCTCAAGCTCTTCTAATTTCAAGGGTCTAGGCCAAGTCGAACTTGACTTGATCTATGATGATAAAATTGAAAGCATGTTCTCGATTGGTGGAAATATGTTTAGCTAAGGCATTTTCCAGTTTGTGTTTAATGATTGCATACTGGTGTTCATATATCCTGTCCTGGAGCCTCTGCTCTGTTTTTCCTATATAGAAAGCAGGACACAATCTACACCTAGCTAGATAAACAACAAAACTGGAATTACAGTTGAATTTATCCTTGAGTTTATATTGTAAGCCATTGATGTTAAAGCTGTTGATCACATCCACAAATTTACAGTAGTTACAGCTTTCATATTTTTTCATGCCATTACAACGGACAATAGAAGTATTCGTTTGTTCTAAGATGGTCTTCAAGTTCCTCACTCTTCTAAAGGTTACACTAGGAAAATCACCTAGTTTAGAATATATGTTGGAATTAGTTTTAAATAGTTGCCAATTTTTCTGCAATATTCTAATGCATGAGTTACTATGTAAAGTATAAGTGGTAATAAAGCTTAAATTTGTTTCCTTACCTCCACTGTTCTGAGTAGTGGAACTTCGCATCAGATTTCCAACTGAACCACTGCAGTTAGACAGAGGAGGGGCACTACTAATCTTCAAAAGTGGCATGTACACTTTATCTAATCTCTTAGCTTTTACTTCATTAATAAGATCATCCAAGAGAAATTCTGGGTAGCCACGATGAATGAACATACTCTTAAGAAGAGAACATTCTTCAAAAAAGTCATCATCCAGGGTTATCATTCTTGAAGCCCTCACCAATTGGCCCTTTATAACTGACCTCTTTTGGTAGAAGGGATGGCTACTTGAAAAATGGAGGAACGTGCTTTTTCTGTAGATCTTCGCTACGAAGCTCGCTAACTCATAATTTTTAACCAGGCAGATATCCAAGTATGCTATAATGTCTTTGTTAAATGTAGAAGTAAACTGTAAAAATTGGGTAGTACTGTTAAAGTATTCTAACATATTTGAACTCACACGTTCATCTCCGTTGAATAAAATAAATATATCATCGAGGTAATGTGTATACAAGACCAGAGAGTCATGAAACGTGTTGTTCTTAAACACAAATTCTGACTCCCAATAGGCCATGACAAGGTTAGCAATACTAGCTCCGCAAGGTGACCCCATCGCTACCCCCACTTTTTGTAGGTAGAATTGGTCCTGAAACATGAAAAATTTGTTAGACAATATTAAATCTATGAGTTTAGTAACCAAACTAATCTCAACTACTGGAGCTTTGTTTTTGCTAAGCATTAGGTCAACCCATTCAATAGCTATAGTGTGAGGAATGCAAGTGTATAAGTCTCTCACGTCAATAGTGAGGAAGTTGAAATTAGCATTAAATTCAAGGGTCTCGATCTTCTTCAAGAATGACCATGAATCCTTACAAATGTGGTTCTCATGAACTAAATATTTTTGAAGTATTGCATCCACTATTTTAACACAAGAATATGTAGGGGAACCTCGACTACCAACTAGTGGTCTCAGTGGTGGATTTTCCAAGTTCATGTGTATCTTAGGGATGCCAAAAATAAACGGGTACGTAGGGTAAGATGTTGACAGGTAGTTATAAATTCTCTGTTCAATTCTACCTTCAATATACACGTCCTCAATATAATTTTTAATTAAGCTGTAAGCTTTGTTCACCACTGAATGTGAACTTACTACATAAGAACTAGTATTCAATAATACGTTCATACGTTATTGGTAATCACCATTATCAAAAACTACCAATCCCCCTCCCTTGTCTGGTTTGCAAAACCGTAAACCTTGAGACTTAATATATAACAAAAATTCATGTTATTCCTTACTCATATTGTAAGAAGCCTTATACTTATACCTATCTCTTACAACATGTCTAATATCTAATTCACATAGTTGTTCAAACATTTGCAAAACCGGGTGCAGAGAGGGGTTTGTACATACTAGGAATATAAAATTTGTCAGGATCCACAATATTTAGAACATTATCCATTATTAAATTAAAGTTCAGCTTCCTAGTGAACGTTTTAATGTCAACAATAGTGTTAACCACATTTATTGGCTGAGATGGAACAAAAGTGAGGCCTTTAGACAGAAATTCTACAATTTCTGAACTAATCTCAATAGATGAAAAATTATATAATTTGAAATCGCCTGCTTTGTTCATGACAACTACTGGATGTTGTTGGCCACCTTGCCTGTCCAAGGAAGTCAGACAATCAAAATCCAGTTGTTAATCATATTGCATATTCAACAAAGGAACTGTAGGGTCAATACATACTGCATCATGATGTTGAATACAGGCTATCAAGTCCTGTTTTTGTTGGATTGTTGTTTATTCCTGTGTTGATACGGTTGAAAATTGTTCTGTTTTGGCCTGGCACCCGTACTGGGACCATGCCGAAAATTCTGCTGTTGCTGAGGATAACTGTTATTATTATGGCCTTGGTGGGCACTTCGTAGTCTATCACTCCATCGAGCTTCACCTTGATCAACGGCAATACTATTGTTGTGGGTTATACTATTGTTGATAGGAGCCAAACTGTCACTTGTGTCTTCATTAGAATGCAACCCCACATTAAGATCATCACTACAGTTGTTACTAGTGGGAATGATCCTTGAAGACTTAATTGGTTGACCAGAAATAGTGTAGCTTTTTCTCCAAACCTGGGCAGACGAAGGGTCAGGATAAACAGTACCTGAGTCATACACCTTGCTGTCTCTTTCCAGTTTTTTAAGTTTGTTCATCCTCAATTTAGTCAAGTAATGGTCAATACTTGTGAACACTTGGCCATACTCATATTTGTATCTACTAAACTCGAAATCGAGTTGGATGCTTTTGTCAAGATCAGTTACTAGATGTGATAACTCATCAACCCACAAACTATAATATTTGACCATTAAGTCAAGGAGTTCAAAACCTTGACGGTCAAATAGTTTAATTAAATCATTGTGGAATGGAGAATTAGCTTCCAGTTCTGTAGGATATGAGTGCCGCCATAACCCTTTCAGCACCACCCTACATGTAAGACATTCACGAAAATACGCAATTTCTAATTGAAGTTTTCTTAACTTTATTAAGTGTGCATCGAAAGTTTTCATCTTTGATACTATATTATCAATAAATTAATTATTGCCTTGGTCTGAAATTTGGCTATTGTTGTCATTACGAAACCCATGCGAAAAAGAAAAACCATCTGCTAACCATGAAGCCAGTGATGACCCAGCACTAAAACCTTCTGTCCTGGTCTGTGCCACTATAGCTGGTTGCGGACCATTATCCTGTTGAGATACTATAACAGGAACTGTGGAATTAAGCCTACCTGCTTCCTCTGGACGTGCTCCAATACACGGGTCTATATACTGGAGACTGTTGGCACAAAACGCAACGCTTCATGAGAGGTTACAGCGTTGGAAACTGGACTAATAATTCCTGGTATACTTTCCACGGTATTATGTGGTATAAGTACTTGGTCCATTGTTCTAGTGCCCGAACTGTTGACCCGCCCTCTTAAATCTGCTGAAGGATTATGAACAACCACACTCTCCTGTGTGGCTGTTCTCATCTCCGGACGGTCACTATAAACAGGAGAGTGGTATAGTCGTGCTGCTGCAGGTGCTGAAGTTAGACACTGGCAAATTTCACCTTGACACTTGTCAAGTTGGCCCAGTCTCTTAAAGATAGAATCAATCTTTCCGACTAGCGAATCCAACAGGCTACTAGAATTCAAGCTCCGATGAGAATCATGCAAACCGCTAGTGGAATTATCAATGTTACCATTGCTGACACTACTATCAGGTTTAAATATCTCCGGTGTATCACGTGGATTGAACAAACTAGGACTAGCTGCCGAACCCGTAGCCATGATAAACAATGAAAACAAAAACAGGCAGTCAAACTTATAAATAACACAAATGCAGGTTCAACAAGCTACTTAAATCCACCAAGTAGTAAACCGAAGCTGTACATCCACTCAAATCGTGAAGTGAAACTGCTGAAGAATCACAGAAGGCAACAAAGGACTAAAAAGTCCAAAGTTTATTAAAAAGTTTTAAGCGCTTTTCGTTTGCCTCAATCAGCTAACTTCATCAGAAACATTGTTAAAATGGGCAAAGACTCCAATTTATACAAGCAGCTGGCTAGTAATTAACCAATTACACACATTACACATTACCATATTTAAAGGCACCCTAATATCAAAAACAGCAGCAACTCTATTCATATAAAGAGTGGAAAATAATATTAAATAAAAAAGAATAATTAATGTAAAAGAACAACAACAATCACTAGTGTGTAAAAATACTGTATCACTCTAAATTCACTGGAATGTGACAACAATAATACACTAGATAACTGTTGCAAGAGACCTAATTTAAAAGACGTCAAAGTTAAACTTCTATCAGCTAATTAATTTTGATGTATTACTAATAAGACACTCTAAGGTAGTTAGCAATGTAACGTGTGTAATTGGTTAATTACTAACCAGCTGCTTGTATAAATTGGAGTCTTTTCCCTTTTTAACAATGTTTCTGATGAAGTTAGCCGATTGAGGCAAACGAAAAGCACTTAAAACTTTTTAATAAACTTGTGGACATTTTAGTCCTTTGTTGCCTTCTATGATTCTTCAACAGCTTCACTTCACAATTTGAGTGGATGTACAGCTTCGTTTTACTACTTGGTGGATTTAAGTAGCTTGCTGAACCTGCATTTGTGTTATTTATAAGTTTGACTGCTGGTTTTTGTTTTCGTTGTTTATCATGGCTACGGGTTCGGCACCTAGTCCTAGTTCGTTCAATCCACGTGATACACCAGAGACATTTAAACCTGATGATAGTGTCACCAATGGTAACATTGTTAATTCCACTAGTGGTTTGCATGATGCTCATCGTAGCTTGAATTCTAGTAGCCTGTTGGATTCGCTAGTCAGAAAGATTGATTCTATCTTTAAGAGACTGGACCAACTTGACAAGTGTCAAGATGAAATTCGCCAGTCTCTAACTAGAGCACATGCAGCAGCACGACTATACCACTCTCCTGTTTATAGTGAACGTCCAGAGATGAGAATGGCCACACAGGAGAGTGTGGTTGTTCATAATCCTTCAGCGGATTTAAGAGGGTGGGTCAACAGTTCGGGCACTAGAACAACAGACCAAGTACCTATACCACATAATACCGTGGAAAGTATGCCAGGAATTATTAGTCCAGTTTCCAACGCTGTAACCTCTCATGAAGCATTGCGTTTAGTGCCAGCAGTCTCCAATATAGACCTGCATATTGGAGCACATCCAGAGGAAGCAAGCAGGCCTAATTCCACAGTTCCTGTTATAGTATCTCAACAGGATAATCGTCCACAACCAGCTATAGTGGCACAGACCAGGACGGAAGGTTTTAGTGCTGGGTCATCACTGGCTTCATGGTTAGCAGATGTTTTTTATTTTTTGCACGAGTTTCGTAATGACAACAATAGCCAAATTTCAGACCAAGGTAATAATTCATTTACTGATAATATAGTATCAAAGCTGAAAACTTATGATGCACACTTAATAAAGTTAAGAAAACTTCAATTAGAAATTGCGTATTTTCATGAATGTCTTACATGTAGGGTGGTGCCGAAAGGGTTACAGCGGCACTCATATCCTACAGGACTGGAAGCTAATTCTCCATTCCACAATGATTTAATTAAACTATTTGACCATCAAGGTTTTGAACTTCTTGACTTAATGGTCAAATATTATAGTTTGTTGGTTGATGAGTTATCACATCTAGTAACTGATCTTGACAAAAGCATCCAACTCGATTTTGAGTTTAGCAGATACAAATATGAGTATGGCCAAGTGTTCACAAGTATTGATCATTACTTGACTAAATTGAGGATGAACAAACTTAAAAAATGGAAAGAGATAGCAAGGCATATGACTCAGGTACTGCTTATCCTGACCCTTCGCCTGCCCAGATTTGGAGAAAAAAACTATACTATTTCTGGTCAACCAATTAAGTCTTCAAGCATCATTCCCACTAGTAACAACTGTAGTGATGATCTTAATGTGGGGTTGAATTCTAATGAAGGCACAAGTGACAGTTTGGCTCCTATCAACAATAGTATAACCCACAACAATAGTATTGCTGTTGATCAAGGTGAAGCTCGACGGAGTGATAGACTACAAAATGCCCACCAAGGCCATAATAATAACAGTTATTCTCAGCATAACAGAATTTTTGGCATGGTCCCAGTATGGGTGCCAGGCCAAAACAGAACAATTTTCAACCGTATCAATACAGGAACAAACAAAAATCCAACAAAAACAGGACTTGATAGCCTGTATTCAACATCATGATGCAGTATGTATGTCTGGTACTGACCCTACAGTTCCTTTGTTGAGTATGCAATATGATCAACAACTGGATTTTGATTGTCTGACCTCCTTGGACAGGCAAGTTGGCCAACAACATCCAGTAGTTGTCATGAACAAAGCAGGCGATTTCAAATTATATAATTTTTCATCTATTGAGATTAGTTCAGAAATTGTAGAATTTCTGTCTAAAGACCTCACTTTTGTTCCATCTCAGCCAATAAATGTGGTTAACACTATTGTTGACATTAAAACGTTCACTAGGAAGTTGACCTTTAATTTAATAATGGATAATGTTCTAAATACTGTGGATCCTGACAAATTTTTTTATTCCTAGTACGTACAACCCACCCTCTGCACCCGGTTTTGCAAATGTTTGAACAACTATGTGAATTAGATATTAGACATGTTGTAAGAGATATGTATAAGTATAAGGCTTCTTACAATATGAGTAAGGAAGAACGTGAATTTCTGTTATATATTAAGTCTCAAGGTTTACGGTTTTGCAAACCACACAAGGGAGGGGGATTGGTAGTTTTTGATAATGGTAATTACCAAGAACGTATGAACGTATTATTGAATACTAGTTCTTATAAAGTAAGTTCACGTTCAGAGGTGAACAAAGCTTACAGCTTAATTAAAAATTGTATTGAGGACCTGTATATTGAAAGTAGAATTGAACAGAGAATTTATAACTATCTATCAACATATTACCCTAGGTACCCGTTTATCTTTGGCATCGCTAAGATACACAAGAACTTTGAAAATCCACCACTGAGACCACTAGTTGATAGTCGAGGTTCCCCTACATATTCTTGTGTTAAAGTAGTGGATGCAATACTTCAAAAATATTTAGTTCATGAGAACCAAATTTGTAAGGCTTCATGGTCATTCTTGAAGAAGATCGAGACCCTTGAATTTAATGCTAATTTCAACTTCCTCACTATTGATGTGAGAGACTTATACACTTGCATTCCTCACACTATAACTGTTCAATGGGGTGACCTAATGCTTAGCAAAAACAAAGCTCCAGTAGTCGAGATTGGTTTGGTTACTGAACTCATAGATTTAGTATTGTCTAACAACTTTTTCATATTTCAGGACCAATGCTACCTTCAAAAAGTGGGGGCAGTGATCGGGTCACCTTGCGGAGCTAATATTGCGAACCTTGTCATGGCCTATTGGGAGACAGAATTTGTGCTTAAGAACAGCACGTTTTGTGACACTCTGGTCTTGTATACACATTACCTTGATGATATATTTATTTTATTCAATGGAGATGAACATGTGAGTTCAAATATGTTATAATACTTAAACAGTACTACCCAATTTTTACAGTTTACTTCTACATTTAACACAGATGTTATAGCATACTTGGATATCTGCTTGATTAAAAATTATGAGTTAGCGAGTTTCGTAGCTAAGATCTACAGAAAAAGCACGTATTCAAACACGTTCCTCCATTTTTCAAGTAGCCATCCCTTCTACCAAAAGAGGTCAGTTATAAAGGGCCAATTGGTGAGGGCTTCAAGAATGATAACCTTGGATGATGACTGTTTTGAAGAATGTTCTCTTCTTAAGAGTATGTTCATTCATCGTGGCTACCCAGAATTTCTCTTGGATGATCTTATTAATGAAGTAAAAGCTAAGAGATTAGATAAAGTGTACATGCCACTTTTGAAGATTAGTAGTGCCCCTCCTCTGTCTAACTGCAGTGGTTCAGTTGGGAATCTGATGCGAAGTTCCACTACTCAGAACAGTGGAGGTAAGGAAGCAAATTTAAGCTTTATTACCACTTATACTTTACATAGTAACTCATGCATTAGAATATTGCAGAAACATTGGCAACTATTTAAAACTAATTCCAACATATATGCTAAACTAGGTGATTTTCCTAGTGTAACCTTTAGGAGAGTGAGGAACTTGAAGACCATCTTAGAACAAAAGAATACTCCTATTGTCCGTTGTAATGGCATGAAAAATGTGAAAGCTGTAACTACTGTAAATTTGTGGATGCGACCAACAGTTTTAACATCAATGGCTTACAATATAAACTCAAGGATAAATTCAACTGTAATTCCAGTTTTGTTGTTTATCTAGCTAGGTGTAGATTGTGTCCTGCTTTCTATATAGGAAAAACAGAGCAGAGGCTCCAGGACAGGATATATGAACACCAATATGCGATCATTAAACACAAACTGGAAAATGCCTTAGCTAAACATATTTCCACCAATCGAGAACATGCTTTCAATTTTATCATCATAGATCAAGTCAAGTTCGACAGTAGGGGTGGGCCTAGACCCTTGAAATTAGAAGAGCTTGAGCTAACTTGGCAAGTTAGGCTTAACGCCTATAATCCACCTGGTTTGAATGATTCTTGTTCCACTAGTAGTATCTTAAACTAAAAAGTTTAAAGAGGTAAATTTGACTCCCACTTTAGTAGGTTGGCTAGTGTTAGTCACCTAAGGTATCTTGGTACCTGCTGTTAACTACTTTAGAGTGTCTTATCAGTAATACATCAAAATTAAATAGCTGATAGAAGTTTAACTTTGACTTCTTTTAAATTAGGTCTCTTGCGACAGTTATCTAGTGTATTATTGTTGTCATATTCCAGTGAATTTAGAGTGCTATAGTATTTTTACACACTAGTGATTGTTGTTGTTCTTTTACATTAATTATTCTTTTTTATTTAATTTATTTTATTTTCCACTCTTTATATGAATAGAGTTGCTGCTGTTTTGATATTAGGGTGCCTTTAAATTTGGTAATGTGTAATGTGTGTAATTGGTTAATTACTAACCAGCTGTTTGTATAAATTGGAGTCTTTGCCCATTTTAACAATGTTTCTGATGAAGTTAGCCGATTGAGGCAAACGAAAAGCGCTTAAAACTTTTTAATAAATTTGTGGAGTTTTCAGTCCTTTGTTGCCTTCTGTGATTCTTCAACTGTTTCACTTCACGATTTGATTGGATGTACAGCTTCGTTTTACTACTTGGTGGATTTAAGTAGCTTACTGAACCTGCGTTTGTGTTATTTATAAGTTTGACTGCTGGTTTTTGTTTTAGTTTTCCCAGTTGATGGAAGGGTAGTTGAAATCACCCAATATGAGAGTATTGGGTTGGACCTTGATGGATTCCAGGGTGCTTTGGAACTTGGAGCGAGAGTCTAGGGACATGTTTGCGGTTCTGTAGCCGGCTATGACTTGTATCGCCATTTTACCCAGTGTTAGTTGTACCTGAACACCTGAAGTATCTCAGATGCATTATGCTGGGCTACCAGTCTAGAGGTGTGCATATTCTTTAAGAATATGGAGACACCACTGCCTTTGGAGCTCCTGGCCATATTCTGGAATGAGTTGTAGCCTGGGAGCACAGGGGTGCTTTCTGCCTCTTTAAACCAGGTCTTCGTTACAGAACAGATGTCAACATTCTCCAGTTGGAGGAGACCTTTGAGCAAGTGCATCCTGAGATTTAGACTTCTAGCACTGAGCAACATGACCCTCAGATTGCATTTGGTTGTTGCTGTTACTGTGGAATTTGGGCTTTGGAACACTGCCTAAAAAAGGCACTATAAGGGTGGCAAGAGCCTTAGCCAGTACCCAGAATTCCAGGGGTGACAGATGCAGGCCATCTCTGGCATAGCCTTGAGGTCTGTCGATCATTTTGTACCAGGCAGACAGATACTGGTTCCCCCTTAGAATGACACCAGAAACGTAGCCAATTGTTGAAGTCAGTCATTTTCTGTTTGTACTGTCGTATCATTCTGGGTGATGGTAGAATACTGCTCAGTGCTAGGATCATACCGCCTCGGCAACATAATCTGAGAGTTCCATCGCAATTCTTTTCACGTAGTCCAAGGAGATCTCAGGTCATTCACACCCACATGGACAATGACTGAGTCATATTTGTACTTGTGGAGTGACCTAAGTGCATGGGTTATGTGGCGGATCCTGGCACCTGATAGACAACTGACTGTCGCCTTCTCCTTGTTCAGCCCAGTGAGTGGGACATCAGTGTGCCTCCCAATTGAGTTTCCTATGATTGGTACTTTGAGTAAAGTGTTTTGCCTTAAGGGCTTAGGTTGAGGGGCACACTGTGGTGGTGAGCTATGTGTTCTGGGGTTGGTGGTGTCTTGTGGTCGTTGAGTGCATTTCTGTCTCAGACGTCTCAGTTGTTTGGGTAAACTTTTATTTAGGCCCTCCGTGAAGGTGTATGGTTTGTGTTTCTATGTGTGGGTTGTGATGGTTGGTGTTTTGGAGGACTGTATGTTCTATGAAGTGAGTTGCAGGTGTTAACCTTCTCCTCTTGACCACCTAGATTGGTCTTGGTTGGAGCGTGCACTGCTTCCAGTTTAGTGATATAAGTGTATCTCTCACAGGTATGAGTGTTGGGAGGTAAGAGGAGAGGGATGTCTGTGTACATTAGACAGTTGCCACGCTGTCTCAGAATGCCCAAGTGCACCAGATTAGCAGGTAAAAGCACAGGAAATTGCCCTACAATCATACCAGGAGGGGTGGTCATAACTAATAAGTACTGGTGCTGTTACTATGTAGGAACAACTAGTGCGGACAGCACCTAAGTGTGCTACAATAAATGCTACAAAAGCCTGTTAAAGTGCTAGCCAATTTAGCTAATTGAAGTGCAAGAAGTAAAAGAACAAGCACAGTCTAAGGGAAAAATTGAAGAGCAGGCTTTCTGACACCAGTAATAGTTTACCTAAGCTGAGAGCCGCTGTGCTTTGTGCAAACCTGCGCAAACATGGGCTTTTAAACTAGAAAGTTGAAAGGGATAGAATAAATGACCAAACAGCCAATAAACTACAATTTCTGGACCATAAACCACTCCTCTTTTTGTAGATACACTACCTAGTGCTTACCACTCCACTGATAAGCTAGAAGGCTTCCCCCCAACACAGAAAGGTCTGGGGGGGCTTAGAAACTTACAAAACAGTCCTGGATACAACAAATCTGTATCTGGACTAGACTAGTTACAGGAAAGGCAGGAAACAAGCTTAGAACACTTACTGTAATCTTTCTGAGTGACTAGAAAGCACAAAAAATGTGATAAGAATGTTCTTGATTACATATTGTGCACACTTAGTGTAGGCTTTATTGAACCTGGCCCACCATGTAAAATCAGAACATGTAATTTAAAATCAATTTCAATATTTTCTTATAAGACTTACAGATGTAAGTGGGAACTATAAATATATTTTTCTAGAAGTACAAATAAGCAGGGATCAGACACAATGGTTTTGATCACGACTATAGACAGTGATGCACAGAGAATTGAGCAAGGTTGCAATAAGTGAGATAGTTAAGAAAAATGAGAACTGCTAAAGGTGGATTCAGTTTATTATATGGCAGATCTATAATGGTAAATGTGTAACAGGAAAGGGGATTAAGTTAAAAAACAAAGAATAGTTAGTTAAAAGGTGAGACAGAAGCAAGGGAAAGTATAAAAATACTAAAGCTTAAGGATAAGAGTGTAGACGCCTGGTAGATATGGAGTATTATCAGACTAGTAGTTGTTCCTGAGATGTGATGGAAGTAGTAAAGCAGAAAAAATATGGGGAAAGTATTGTGATTATGAAGTAAGAAGACTGGGTTGGTGTGAGTGAGGAGAAATAAGGGTAAATAAAGGAGATACAGGTGTTTCTGTAGGGATTAATGTTACTAACAAAGCTTAACAAGACAGTTGTGCTGTGATATGGGCAAAAGCCTTGCTGAGTTGTTGATCATAGGTGATTTTCAGTGCAATGTTGAACAAGTTGATAGTGTATACATTTTTCTTGGATTTTGAGAGAGGTGATAAGATTGTGATTGGTCTGCAGTTACACGTTTCTAGATTTCCCTCCTTTGTATAATGGCAGAATATATGATTTCTTCCAGAGAGATAACACATTGTTTTCCTGAATGGACCTGCTAACTAGAACGGAGAGGGGGCAGGCTAGTCCATCTGCTGCTATTTTAGGTATTCTGAAGACAGGCTGTCTGGTGCTGAAGTGGTAGGTTTTAGTTTTAGTAAACATTAATTTTATGTTGCTGATAAGAACAAATTGGATGGTGAACAAGATAATGGAGTCTTGTTTGGGGGAGGGATTTCTGGAATAAAGTTATTACCTTTAAAGTGGTTAATGATAAAGTGTAGGCTGAACTGAGTAGCTATATTGTCACTTTGGTTGGAAGTGAATGTGTCTGGTGGGATACATTATTCTGAGTTCAGATTTTTTTTTTCTGAGCTGAGAAGGATTGGGGTTATGTTGATGGTTTTCTTTAAGTGACAGATAATGTTTCTTTTTATTCTTATTTGTTCTTTTGTTAGATTTCTTGAAGTGACAAATAGTTTTTTTTTATTCTGTCTTATTTATTGTTTTCTTGTTAGGTTTCTAAGGTGCCTATAATGCTGCAGTTTAGTCTGAACTTGTGTCAGCTGTCCATGCTTTTCAAGCTTTGTTTGCCTCATAAGTATTTTTGTTTTCCTACATAACCAGGGAGCAAGTTGACTTTTAACCCGTATATGTCTGATGGGGACTTGGGAGATAAGAGTGAATAAGCAATTACATTTGGTGACTGCTTTATCCAGATGTAGAGATTTAAGGCTGTTCTAGTTAAACTGTTTTAAAATATTGGAAAATATGCCTTTTTGAAGTTAGCTAGGTTTCTTACCTGTTTGTAGTGGCATTGCCTCTGGGTATGAGTTTAGTGTCTAACTGCAAATGAGGGAAGATGGTGGGTGATGGCATTTGGAAGAGTTCTAGAGCAGGCAATATTTTTTGGAGCAAAGGTAGGGATCCAGTCTAGGATCGAGCCTTGTTTGTTATACCTGGTTGGTGTGTTATTATTTGAGAACCATATAGTTGTTTGGGCTTTGTTGGATTAATACAGTTTATTAGCTGCCAATCGTTGCTTACATCTCTCAGTACAATAGATTTCTGGTAAATGTTGGTAGATAATCGGCAGAGGACTCTCCTCTATTCTGGCAATATTGTTACTTGAATTATTGAATTTGGGGAGAAAAAGAGAATGGAGAGAGCTTTAGGTTGTTTTTGAAGATAATAGCAACCCCACCAGCTTTCTTAGAACTTCTATCTGAGTGATTTATGGAGTAACTTGGAGGTAGAATTTCATCATCTGAGATATCTGGTTTTAACCAGGTTTCTGCTTCTACCAGTAAGCTGGCAGTAAGAAGCAATCCATGCATGCACTTCAGTTATTTTACTAGGTAAACTGTGGTGGTCGGTGCACTGTATATGAAGGCCAGTGGTTGTGGGACAGTGAGAGAGCAGGGTTCCTTTACAACTATTATTTATTGAGAAATACTTTGGTGATTATTTTGAGTGCTAATAAAACATCAGAAGTAACATAGATCCATTTGTTTTTAATTTAAAATGTCAAGGAAATTTTGAGATCTGTTTTGTTACTTAGTAAATATGGGTTAAAGTAATTGACATGCTCAGCATTACTGATGTCTGTAAGATGTTAGGACTAACAGGATGTTGTAGCAAAGATAGCTGTAAGGTGTTGCTTAAAATCACAGCTACTATGTGCATTCACCTGGCCTTCATGAATAAGTAAATTGTTGATACAGCATATGATTACAAAGGTGGCTGATGTACTTCACACTGTCCTGCAATGGAAGAAGTAATAATGAAGAAAGCATTGCTGCGTTCACTGACCTGGAGACAACTGTTATACTTGCAGTGTGGCAGGAGCAGAGGTAGCTAATGACAAACATATCACAATCATGGATCCAAGTGTACATGCTACAGCTTTAAGCATATACACTGTCCGGGGTCAGACATAACCTGCAATGTACAACTCTCCAACAATTTCTCACCAGAGTTGATACCTATGAAGTATATGCACTTATTTAATTTAAATGTTGAATTTAATGTTGAATGATAAACACTGCATGCTTTTACTTGTATGTCTGTGTGTAGTACAATACAACAAATAGTTTGGTTGTGCTACATATACAGCAGTTCTCTATTAGACATTCAATGCCTTTTCATCAAGTTACAATCCATTTTTGCAAACATAATGTATTATACCGTCAGTAGTTACTCCAGCAATATAATAAAGGTTGCTTTCAGTTTGGACAAAACTAAAAAAAATACATCATAAGTAAATAACACTCATATAAGTAAAAGAATAATGATTGCTATACAGGCATTTATAATCAGGAACTATCAAACACTTTTGTGGAGAAATAATTGTGTTAAGAAGTCCAAAATATCATCACATGGAAATATACTGAACAATACATGCGTCAGTCAGATTTACTTAGAGAACTGTGCTTATATCATATAACTTGAAGTAGTAAACCACTGACAAACCCACATTTCAAGGAAACATTAACATTTAGCATGAGCACCCTACTATTGCCCTCTGAGAGAATCTGCAAATCAGTGCAGATTGAATACTACACAGTGAAAGAGTACAAACAAGAACAGAAAGGCATTTCATAAGACAACTTCAGAACCATTAATGCATTAAAAATTACTATACTAGTATTTCATGATGCATACTAATTTGTATTGGTATTTCTGTAGCACAAGAACAAACTAGTAACTCCAGAATTATACTACTGTGACAGAGGAGTTGGTAAAGAGTAAATACCCTTTTCAGAAGTTAAATAATTCCTATCTTCCCTCACAGAAACAAATTATTAGCAGTGATATATGGTATCTGAAAGTCTCTCACCAACCATTTTACATGAGTGCATCCAAGATTTCACTATACATAAACTGAAGGTCCTGCGAATGTATTTATCATGAGTACTGGTTTAGTTTTGAGCACACAGGTCCTAGCAGATATACCTATGTGCCAAAAGTCACAAATGCATATACTTTTTAAAGTCCAAGGTATAAAGTAATACAAATTCTGTAATACATTTATAAATAAGAGTTTTAAAAATTTATTTAGAAACTAAAAAAGAGATGAGCTGTACAGGAATAGATAACTTTGCACATTTTACTTTAAGATGATTAGAATGAACCCTTGCCGGTAACCATCTGAAATGTTGGGACCCACTAGAACAAGTCCCAAAATGCAAAGAGTACATGGGCAAAAGAATGGACTTTCGTATACTCAGTCCATGATGCCATTTCTTGAAATATTCCTTTTCTCTGAGGTATGGCGATCTCAGAATTGGTATATATAAGTTGGGGGGGGGGGGCTTGCCCTTCACATGGAGGGACGCAAAAAAGTTTGAGAGAGAACAGCAATTCTCAAGATTCACTCTTCTCCTGTTTTTTTAGTCTGTTTTTTTTTTCAGCATTCGGCATTTCAAATGCCGATATTTCAATAGGGATCCTGATTTGCCATTATGGGATCTGTTCTCACATGTCTCACAGAAGAGTATGTGACAACCATTACATGGATCAGAAATCACTTTCTGATAATCTGAACTGAAGTTGGTCACTGCCTTTAGGTAGAGTGACCTTAGAATTAATTTTATTAAGTTTAAGGGTACAGTGGGTAAAGCTGTCAGCATGGGCATTTGGGAGATATTCTCTGTCAAAAAGTGATTCAACCACTTTTTTGAGACTATCTTTCTCTTCAGTGAAGTTCTTTTGACTGACTTGATTTTTCAATTAAGCAGCTTTCGATAGACTGCCATGGATCTGCCATGGCTTCACTCTGCCATACAACAGTACAAAAAGAAACAGAACATCTTCAGGGTAGCTCTACTCTTTAATGGTGGTGCCATATCTTGCTGAGGTCATATAATGTGGAAATGGAAAGCCCCAGATGAGGAATAAAGTAGTTGTATGTCAGATAGGTGAATTCTGCTGACATCATGCGGTATTTTAATATCATTTACACTTACGGCAATGCCATGTAAAATCACAGGGACTCCATAAGAAGGCTGTACTACTTGCCATTAGCTTGCTGCATACACATCATGAACCTGACATACAGTACGACCACCAATGAAAGAACAGGGCATCTTTCTGGCAGAGGTAGGCAGGTAGTCCATTGTTCATTGGTGTCACTGCAGCAATACAGATGAGTAGGGGGCACAGAGCATGATCTTCTGTTCGGCTCATTCTTAATGCTGATATGTAAAATTATGGTGTAATCAAGATGTAGGCAGTGCTGCTGATAAGCAAACAAAGCTAATGTGCAACTGTTGTGTTAGTCCATGAAATTATCATGCACTGCTCAATCTCATTTCTAATAAATTCAGAACGTTTATGCATGATGACTGCGTGTAACAGTCATGGCATTCTGACTTATAATAACAGGTAATGATGATAATAAAAGCAGATACAAAGTATGTGCACGAGAGTCACGCTACTTTATCTTTTAGTGTTGTGACAGCTTTAAGATAAATGGCAGTAACAGCGATGACAGTGCTATGCTAAAACTTAACTACAAAACATGAAATATACTGAGGTTGCTTCTCTCCTGTGCTCCATGCCTCCACATGTGCAGTAAAACTCATGTGTCATAATTAACATGACCTCTGTGACATTTCAGGAAAATGTTAGGCTACTTATGTATTCCACAAAGTAGGCAACTCTTTTATGATACAAAGTGTGACCAAGGTGTGACCGTTATTTCTGTAAGTTAGTTTTATAAGAAATGCAATTTTTTTCATTGGGTCACTGATTAAAGTGCTGAATGACTGTTTTCACTCAGTTAAATGCTGACAGTAGAGTTGAATTTTTAATAAGAAGTAAATAATGAAAGATATATGTTTAACTAAAGTTCAGCTAAGTTTTCTGCACCTACCACTTCTGAGAAAAATGCCTGCATAATACACAGTATAATATGTTGCATCCTGATAAATACAATCTCTGGGATTCAGAAAGAACCCCGCCACTGGTGGTAAAAGCTGTAGCCAAAATGGACTGTTTCCTTGATCTAAAAATGTGATTCAGAGATATGTTAGCTACAATGAGGAAAGGCCTCTTTTACAGGCTAATTTGTTGGTCTCTGAATCACTATTACCCAGAGTGCAAATCAACACTTTCCTGCTGTAAGTATATTGAGCAGCCCATGCCCTGGATTGGCAAAGGCACCCACCCCATTCACTCTGCCAGATAAATGCACACATTCAAAAACAAACACACCTAACATACCTCTTACTTGTTCCTGAGTTGGCAGAACATACCTAATGTATTCTCTTGTTTTTGGCCCTGTCCCCATAAATCGTAGATCCATAGAGTCAATCTATAATGCCAGACGTTACAGTTTCACTCTTCTTTTTTTACTGAAACTGTATCATGGTGCTAGATCTGTTGCTCTATTATTTTTTAAGTGATTCCTGTAATAATTTAAAACGTTTTCCTTATGTACATCCCAGTTATGTACTGTGGGCTTAGCACAGCTGTATCTGATGCGGATTTTACAAAACTCTCCTGATTTTATTTCTTTTACATGACCTGTCCTTCCTAACTCACAAACCACTGCAGTCAGAGAAGAGAATGTCATACTTCTTATAGTTAAAAAAACAGACTGCAACACAAGTCGTTCTCAGTTAATATAGAGTGCTGAGGCTCTGGTTTGCTAACAAGCATCTTCCTGTGCCATGGATGCAGTGTTTGAAACTTTTCTTTCCTTTAACTTTAACTTGTTTTATTCTTTATTCAGTGACTTAATGTAATAAAGTCAATATGTTAACAGTATCCCTGATGTTTAGTGGTAGTACAGATGCCTAACACTGTGCTAAGGAGCTGGTTTGTGTGGAAAACATAACAGGATATGAAGTTTTTGTAGCTTACCTTTATGTATCCCTGGTGTCTTGTGTCATTCACTGCCCATAGATCTTTTGCGCTGCAAAAGTGTTGATCTTTTACCTTTTATGTGTTCCTGGTGTCTAACGTCCTATTCCCATAGGTTGTTTATGCAGATAAAATGTTGTTCTTCTAATTTTAATGGATCCATGGTATGTAGTGCCCCCCCCCCCCATACTGCAGCATTTGCTGCTCATCAGTCTAGGGAGTTGTAGAGGCTTTACCTCTCCCTCCATACACAGATGCACACACACCCACATACCCCACAATTTCCTCAAGTGGTCACCTACTAAGACCACTCAGGCAGACACAAAGTCTCACACTCACACACACTAACATACATTCATATGAAAACACTCATTCATCTGCATAAATTCATACAAGCAGCCATACACACATGTACCCACACACACCTCACTACTACTTGTACACTGAACTCCCTGCCACTTACCTTGAGTCTAATCTCGACTATCAAAAGCAATGGATGAATGTAAACTTTTGGACATGTTCATTAACATGGCTAGTTCAAGCTAATATATGCAGCTGAGCAGTTCTCTGAATCACTCAGCTACATGTGTGTCATTCTGCAATAATTTCCAGGGGAGATCATATGGCTAATTAAGATAGGCCACACCCCAAAATGCCTCATTAGCATTTATGGTACACCACAGAGAAAGCCCTCTGTGATGTTGTAACTGTGTTACAACAATGAGGTAGGGCTGTTTCTAAATCAGAAATAGTTACAGTGAGTTGTAAGATAGACTTCCCACCTATGGTAATCTTTCTGACTCGCCCCCCATGTTTCCAGACTGGTGGTTGCTCACCATAAATGACAAAACATCCTTTTCCCCATTTCCCCAAGATACAAGACTTAGAAGGTCCCTTTGGAGGGTGCATGAGCACATGCCACTGCAGGAGGATTATGTGAATGCGGGCACTGTTCCCATGTAAATATTACTTTGCTTATTTTCTTATATTTTGCATTTTTAACATTTTTGACAAGTTCTTTGCAATAACACTGCTTTGTTTTATGTTGGTTTTAGGTGACTTTGCCTAGCTTTCTTTGTCTGTATTCTTTCTTGACAACTGATATGCTCAAGTCACATGATGCAGCACAGTATGCAGGATTTGTCAGGAGACGCATGCAATGCTCTTGAAATATTACATATACTCTTAGCATATAATCCATGCCATAGCTACAGACCATCTTGCTGTCCCTTGTCATGTGATACTCAAGCAAAAACTAGATACAATAAGAGGAGCTTATATTTGTCACAAATTGCAGCTATAAAACATGTCAGAATTTGTATTATTTCAAAAGTTATTATAGGAAACTGGAATAAGCCTCTCTCTCCATTATTTATTGATTTATTAAATACTATTAGCAAGTTTATAATAAAGATATTAGTACTATCATTACAAGCTCTACAGGAGACATAATTTGAACTTCAGATGTATATTCAGTCATTTGATACCACTGTTTGTTGTTAGTTTTTTTTCATTTATTATATGATTGGGTGGCATTCATAGACATTAGCAAAAGTGTGAAGTGTGTCTTTGCACCAAAATTGAGAAAGTGCAACTATGTAGCAATTCATAGAAATGTAGTATAATAGAAAAACAGGCAAAAAGATGAAAAAAAAAAAAAAGGATGTGCAAATACATTATAATGACAAAGAAATGAGGGAACATAGCCTAATTAGTGCATAATGACAGACAACTGAGGATAATGGGAAGCAGATTATGATTCATAGTGGCTTGTCATGAAATGGTGCAAACACCAGTGTCCGAGTATAAATACAAATAACACGTTCAAAAAAGAATGACTGCAAACCACCCAAGTTATACCTCGCAATGTTTGTCTGCAACATGTATTGGTCTGTACTGGAAACATCATGGCTATTTTACAGATATCAGCTTGTAGAATTCACAGGATGCTCCTTAATACATTGCTTCCACAAATGTACAAGCATATCTACTTTTCCAACATATTAGGGGAGATAGTCCCAGCCATGCACTTATTCCTTGGTATCATCCCTCTCCCGTGTGTTGGGAGCCATGGACTACACTCAACTGGCTACAGAGGTCCCACCTGGTGTCTATGGCGAGTGTTGCAACAGGAAGGGCTTCCTTTCCAGCAAATGCTGTGTGTGACTCATATGGTTAAATATCCATATTTTCCACAGCACCCTGACAACGCCCAAGATTCCCACATATGGCATGCAAGTTATCTGCATCACTGCTTCCTGCAAAAAGACATCCCACAGAGACAACTAGTAGCTAACTGCATGCACTATGGCGTACCTACATATCCACAACTATGTACATATCAGGAGCAGAATACTAACTCCCGTCCATCTTTCTTCCTTGTCCCTAATATGTCACAGGTAGCCCAGATCACCTACTAGCTGATGATGTCCATACAGATCCCACAAGGCATTACAGAATAGTAGTACTGCATTACAAGAAATGTCGATAAGCACGAGTTTGAGCTGCTAAAAATCTTGGTTCTGCTGTCTGGGCACATCTAAGGAAATACTGCAGAATGCACTTGCTACCTTTTACAGATAAAGAGGATACGTTATAAACATTTTACAGGTATCAGCTTGCACAATCCTCAGGGTGCGTCTCAATACCAGATATGCATGGCATGTCTCATGCTGAACAGCGTGATTCAACATTGGCAGACTGGCTAGGCTATACTCCCAGGATACTCCAGTAGTGTAGAAGCAGGGCTCACAGTGATCACAATGGAGTCCTCCAACATTAACAAAGATGACAGCAGACCACTAACAGCAGCATACCTCACTGCTCTAGATGGTGCTGTGCACTCTACATGGCAGCACAGGCAAGGTAGCAGTGTTTAGTCCACATCTTTAGTCCCAAACATGTACCAATTACAGTACAGTCTCACAGAGAACAATAGTCCCAAACATGTACCAATTACAGTACAGTCTCACAGAGAACAATAGTCCCAAACATGTACCAATTACAGTACAGTCTCACAGAGAACTGAATGCAGTGTTGTCTAACAGCTATACGGTGAAGGGAACAGTTGAATCATTCTGTGCATCAGCCATTTCCTACACAAACTGGGAGATGAGGTAGGGTCACAGCTGTCATCATTTGCAAAGGTGTTTATGAATAAATGAACACAAGACAGCTTGCAATACCCAAAAGGGTGCAGGATCACAGGTCACCATAGGGGATGATGGAAAAAGGTGATACAGTAGAGAGTCAGTTATCTGAATGTCGATTATCCGAAACATCAATTATCCGAACCCAGTCTTCCAACGTTTTTGAGTAGGAAAAAATCATAAAGTCTGAATATGTAAATGTTATACATATTAGATTGTGCATGCTTTTTGAAGCTGTAGCCTGCCTATGTGTAAAAAATGTTCTTTATTGTCCACTGGACTTGCTGAATTGCTGAAAAGTGTATTCACTGAGTGCAGAAAAAAACAAAATTTTAGAAGTTTTTTATCCAGTTCAATGTATGTTCGATTATCCAAACAGTTTGATTATCCAAACTACCCTTGGTCCCAATTAGTTTGGATAATCAACTCTCTACTGTATTTGCATCATATATGATTTCGTCAATGATGTAGGTGGGGTGCAGTGCTATGAGACCATGCTATGGGACTTGTATGGTGTTTACACACAAAGCAGCCCTCCCAAGTTGGTCTGTGTATCGGCCAGTCCCACTGTTGCCATGTGCATGAGGTACCTTTAAGTGATAAGTGTAGTGTGTGCACTTTGCAGTGATCATCCTATGTATCCACCACAGGTTCACAAATGCTTGTAATCAGGTGTCATACAGGGCATAGGGCACTAATGATGTCAATGCTTATCTTTGTCAAGAAGTTAGCTACTTTTGCAATATGTCCCACCATAGCATGAGGTTGATCATAGCATCATGCTCAACTTCCACTGTCTTTCAGTTGTTATGCACAACAGCAGCTATTTCCTTTTCCACTCATTGCAATAAAGTGCATCTAGATTAAAGCCCTGCTGAGAAATTGGACAGCTCTATGTCACACTACTAGTATTAGTACTAGTATCTAGAATTTAATGTGAATTTTGTTGTCATTGTAAGACCCTGGCAAGGGACTGGCCTCAGCCTACTTATGTTGGCCAGCCTCTACAAGTGTCACAGTTCCAGTGGTTTTTCCTTTGTATACAGTGCATAAAACACCACATGATATTGGGCAGCCCACATACAACATGCTCCATGTTGTGCATGCTACTGAGCACTGCAGTCCTATAGCCAAAATAAAACAACTACCTCTGGCAGTAGTGCCTCATGTCTGTATGCCTAATGTACCTATAAAGGACAGAGGATGTGGTTACTGCATCAGTATTGTATGGGTACATTCACAGAGACAGCATGCCTCATGCAGTCTGGGTACATACCTGGCTGGTCTCAATGAAAGGTATGATGCACTGATAGGCCCTCAGAACCAAAGCTGATATTTTTAGTTATGATGCCTTTCCTTTCAAAGTCTCTATCCAAGGATGCATACATGACTTTCATCTTTTAATGTGGTGCTTGATGAATGATCACCACATGTCACTATCACTTATACTGCTATGTAGTTTGTCTTCTTCGAGCCCTTGTACTATAGCATTTACACACTTCTGACATTGAAGTACATTCCTCTCAAATGTCCAGATTTTCACAAAGTGTCCAGATTTTTACCTCATCTTTTCAGTCTGTTCCTTGTAAAATTTGTGATTTTTTTGGAAAATCATTGAGGACTGTCACTAAATAATGGCATACGTTTGAGTTTCAGACTTCATATCCTTTAGAAAATGCATGCTAACACCAATACTGTTATTCTACCAGCTTTCTAAGTTTTAAAGAGCAATATTTAAAGCCTGTCCATATTTTTGGGATTTTTGTCCCCCCACCCATTATTTTAGGTTTCTGGTGCCTAGAGGTTGAGAGGTATGCTGAGGTACAGTGTGGTTCCTCTGATCCACAGTATTGACAGCATGTACTACTGTTTGCTCTACACAATCATATACAAGTTGTCAGGCATCCCCTGTACCAAGCAGCTGCTACCCATTTTGTTCTGAGTACCTGTATCCAGATGCCATTCTCTGCAGGACTGAACTTTCCAACCTGTGCCATCTATTATCTTTGGAAGACATTTTTACACTCTCAGAGACAAGATGTTATAGACTGGAAAGACATGAATGGGTGCACAGAGGTATCTATGTCACAGACAAAGTAGGCTGACATATTAGGAAATGGTTGTGTACATTAGGATGGGGACAGTGGTGGGTCATCATATCTTATGCTCATTAGTTAGGACTGCCAGACAGAGGAAATGGTTGCCATTCTATTAATAGGATGCCTTCTCCTTGTAGGTTAGGATTTGAAGATGCATATCTACGATATGTTAAAAATGCTGGATTTACAAATGGGCTATGGCTGCTTGATGGCGGATGTGTCTGTCATATCTCAGTGGGCTGCCATGTCCTGCTTTTATATGAGAGCAGATGCATGAGTGCAGTAGGACAGAGTTGTAGGTACCTGTTGTAGCATAAGTATACCTCCCGCTAACATTGTTATAGGCAGCATTCAGAAGGTTGATTATAACTTTTGTGTGACACTGCACATATATCCTGTGAGATATCTCCTATGTCTCTGCTACTTTTGTGATGGCAGAATATGAATCAAGCTGCTATAACAAGTCTACTCATTCTAATGTGATATGCATTTTGGAGTCCAGAATGTCAGTGTGGCTGTAGTAGTCATTAATGAGCCTAGCTTGTACTTTGTTTATAGTAGTGAGGCTACATTTTGTCTTTCTCTAAGAATTGTTTATTTGCATGTGTACCCCAGTGGCAAGGACACTCCTCCGAGTTCCATCTCATTATTTATTTTATTTTATTTATTTATTTAACATTTGTTAACTGGGATAGTCTAACTGGAGACATCTCCATTTTCAGCAGAGGCCCGGGGAGAAAAGCTCCACAATTGTACAGACAGTAAATACAAAACAAAAATGAAGAGAACAAAGTTTGATAGGATAAGTAAGTATAGTGCCACAAGATAAGAATTAAGTCCTGGTTTAGTAATACATATAATTAGCAGTTTTGGACTAATATGATAGGAAGTAAAAAAAAAAGAACATGATAGATAAGAAAAGAGAAAGGAAAGTGTAAAAAATATAAGAACTACAATAATAGAGAGCAGGTATAGAGTAGGGAAGATAGAAAGGTGAGAGACTGCTGTGGCCATGGTTAGTCAGGATTGAGACAGGGGCACAGCCAGTGTTTTATTAGGTGTGTTTTTAGTTTTTGTTTAAAGAGAATAGGAGATGTGATGGAAGTGAGTTCAGTGGGAAGCTGATTCCAAGACTTACCAATGGTGTTGGAGAAAAGGGAGTCACCAGCTGAGTTATTAGATTTACATATAGTAACTAGAAGTTTGTTAGAGGACCGAAGGGAATTGAGGTTTGTATAAGGGGTAAAGAGATTAGAGAGGATAGGTGTATTGTTAGGTTGGTAGAATATTCTATGGACAAAGGTAAGTTGAGAGAGTAATAGCATGTTGTGTAATTCCAGCCAGTGAAGTTGCTGTAGATTCAGACAGTGGTGAGTTCTATATTTGTTTCCGGTGACAAATCTAGCTATGTTATTAAGAGTGTTAGCTAACTTAGAGAGATTGTTTTTCTTGAGGTTAGTGTAAATGGGTGAAGCATAGAGAAGAGTAGAAATAAGATGAGAGTGGGCAAGTGTAGCTTTAGCATTGGGAGTTAAGAATGTTTTAATTCTGTAGAGGGAGCCCAGTTTTTGATTGACTGTTTTAATGGTATTGTTAATATGAGTATCAAAAGTAAGGCTGTTATCTATAGTCACACCTAGCAGCTTAGTGGTAGAATCAGGGGATATAACAGTACCATTGCTAGAAGAGATAGAGAATTCTAGTGGGGGGGACCTAGAAGTAGGCTTAAATAGGAGGAGTTTGGTTTTTTTAGCATTCAAGAGTAAACGGTGTTTTAAGAACCATGTCTCAACTGTGTTGAAGATGTTTTGAGTAAGGGTTTGTAACTCAGAGGAAGTTTTTGCGGAGCAGATAAGTGTGGAGTCATCAGCATATTGAATGCAATTGGCTTGGGGTAAGGCCAATTGAAGGTCATTTATGAATAGAGAGAAAAAGAGAGGACCTAGAATAGAGCCCTGGGGAACACCAAGAGTGATAGGTAGCAGAGATGAGAGATTGTTACCCCAGAGGACAGCCTGCTTTCTATTGCTGAGGTAAGAGGCAAACCAGTGTATAGCCTTGGGTTCAAGAGAGATAGATTCCAGGATTTGTAGGAGTAGGGGATGGTTGACCATATCAAAAGCTTTGGAAAGGTCTATAAAGAGGGCTGAAGATAGGTTGTTATTGTTGCGATTTTTAAAGATATAATCAGTGAAGGAAAGGATGGCAGTGGTAGTACTGTGAAAAGGCCTAAAACCATGTTGGCAATTGGACAGAATATTATGTTTAGTAAGGTGACTCATTAGTTGATGGTGTATGCATTTTTCCATAATCTTTGCTATTGGTGATAAGAGGGCTATGGGTCTATAATTGGAGTACTCATTGGAGTTGCCACCTTTATGTAGGGGGATGATGTATGAGTATGAGATTTTCCAGATATCAGGAATGGTTTCTTCGCTAATAGTTCTGTTTATAAGGATGGATACAGGGTAGGCTATTATGGATGCTGCTTTTTGAAGGTATTCGGCAGGAAGTTGGTCGGCAGAGGGGGTACAAGGTTTGAGTTTTTGGAGACATTTTTGGATAAAGGAGGTGGAGATAGGTTGTAGTTTAAAGGTAGGGAGATTAGTAGAAGTGGGATCAGGGATGGATGATTTATCTATGGAGAGGTGAGAGGCCAGAGAGTTAATGGTTTCAGTAAAGAAGGAGTTAAAGGTGTTGGCAGTTTCTAGGGTTGTGTGTTTTTCTGACTCAGAGGGGGAGGGAGTAGTAGTCTTTCCAGGGTGAATAAGTTTATTTAAGGTTGCCCAAAATTGTTGTGGTTTATTAGTATTAATTTGTTGGAGATTACTATAATAGTTTCTTTTGTCACAGATTATGGCTTTTTTGGTAGAATTTCTCAATTGCCTAAAGATCAGTTGATCAGAAGGAGATTTACTAGATCTCCATTTTGTCCAAGATTTGTTTCTGAGTAACATTTTTTGTCTTGTTTCTTTAGTTAGCCAGGGGGCGGGTTTAGTTTTAACTCTGATGGTACGTTCTGGTGCATGATTGTCAAGGATTGATAAGAATCTGGAATTGAAATATTCAACAGCATCTGCGAGTGCGAGAGTTTTTAGGGGGTTCCAGTTTCAGGCATTTAGTTCAGATAAGAAGAGGATAAGGTTAAAGTGTTTATTATATCGTGAGGTCTTAAAGGCTGGGTTGTTAGTGGTAGTAGTCTTTAGTCTTATGATATAGGTTAGGTAGTGGTCACTAATGTTATCAGGTAAGGTACCTGCAAGGTAGGATTGTTGTCGTTTGTTAATTAGAATCCAATCTAGTATGCTTTCTTTGTTGCTAGGTTTGTTGATCCTGGTAGTGGTGTTAATTATTTGAGAATAGCCATGCAGATTAATATGGGTGGTGGGGTTATCTGAGTTAATTAAGGAACAATCGAGGTTTAGGTCTCCTAATATGATAGTTTCTTGGGGGTAATTAGAAGACGTCCAACTAAGGATGTTTTCGATTATAGTAGTGTTATTTCCAGGGGGTAGGTAGATACAAATTATAAAGATTGATTTATTTGGGTTAATTTGCAATTTTGCCAAAAGAAGTTTAGCCTTGGTATCCACTTGAGGTTCATAGGGAACTAAGGATATGTGAAGTTTTGTCTTAAATAGCAGGGCTACACCCCCACCTCTGTGGGTATTTCGATCTTGTCTCACAATGTTATAACCTGGGGGAATGATTTCATTATCTTTAGTGCAGGGTTTTAGCCAGGTTTCTGTAAGACAGAGAATATCGAAGGAGTGAAGATCAAGAAGAGAATGGAGATGTGTGACTTTGTTGTTAACACTTTGTATGTTCAGGTGTCCTATAACTAATGCATTAGATTGAGAGGTAAGGGATGGGAGGAGGGGCTAAAAATAGTAGGTCTGGCATCAAGAGAGGTAGCTCTGGGCCCAGGGTTGGGATGTATGTCACCATCTATTAGGGTAGAAGGGTTAAACTGGAATCGTGGTAAGAAGGAGAAGTTTGTAAGGTATTTTATTCTTTTGAAGAGAGGGTATATAGTTTAATATGTGAGAGTCGATGATATTTGGCAGGGAGATAGGAAGGGGTGGATGTAATATTTGAGTGAGATAATGTTAATGTAAAAAGATTTGAGGCTGTTTGCTTATGAGGGTAGTGAATGTGGTTTATGGATTTGTCTTCAAAAGATGTAAGGATGTAAGGTAGTGAGACAGCTAGTGAAGAAATAAGTAGGAGTGACAGTTTACCTAGGATATTTCTAGTTGTACTGTTCATGTAATGGGGTTTGCTGTTTTTAGATGGCATCTTGAGGTGAGGAGCAAGGATCTTAGAGTAGAGGTAGTTATATAGGATTGGTAAAGGAGAAAGGGAAAGTAAATTGCTGTGAGGTAGAAGGCTATAGGATTTGGACCGGGTGAGTGTACAAGAGAGTAATGAGGGTGGGAGGGCAATGGTAAGGTGAGGTTATGTTGATGAAGATTGGTAGGTGGGATAGGCTAGAGCAGTAGGGGGTGTGGCTAGTGATGTATAAGTGTAGGGATACGTGGGGTGGGTGGGATAAGGGGGTAGGGAGAGGAGCGAAGCGGGGCAGAAACAACTACTGGAGAAAGCGTAGCCAATCAGTCCAGGAGGAGAGCCGGAGCACCAAGAAGCTTGGCAAGGTAGGAAATACAGTCTGGGTGAGGAGATAGGAGGAGAAGAGTAGGGGCTAGTAGGAGAATCAGCAAGGTAATAGGTGAGAAAAATAGAAGAAAAGATAAAATTATTGGGCTAAGAAATTAAACGGGGGGGAGACAGTGAGGGCACAAAGCTGTGTTATACTGCCACCTAGTGGGCAGAATGTAAGATGCAGAAAGTACCCTAGGCAAGGGATGGAAAGGTGATGAAAGAAATGGTAGAAACAGGGGTAGGACTATTAGGTGATACTAGGCCGGGAGAGGAGTCTGGCTGCTGTAATACCTGATTCAGAGGCAAAACAAAATGTACAAGCCAATGAACAAGCAATTTCATTCAGGATGAGCCAAATGTTCAAACATACTTTGTTAATTAATTGTAGTAGCAGGTGAAAAATCAGTGGGGTAGTAGTAGAGACAGACGGTCCAAATTGGCCAAAGCCTGAGGTAGTTCAGGAGGTCCTTAGAGGCCAGGTATGTTCAGTAGAGGAAGGCCGTGGGTAGATTGCTAGGAATGCGAAGAGGTAAGAGAGAGAGGATGTTAAAAATGTAATAACTTAACAAAGGACTTATTTTACACAGTTGAGATTAGGTAGTACAGTACTTCTGCAAAATAGTTAAAAAGCTGTAGTAATACTTTCTAAGAGACGTTACACTAAGGATTAGGAGAAAAAACATTCAGTTCAGATGTAAAAACGAGCAAACTGAAAAAGACTCATGTAACATACAACAGTTCTAGCAGTACTTAAAACTTCTTGTAACTCGTCAGAGGTATGCACAATAAAAGGATAGGTGTAACATTTTAAACTAGTCAGGAACTAAAACAGCTTCAATCATCAGTTTTACACAGTTTCAAAGCATAGGTGTAACAGTGCTAGCAAGCCAATGATGAAAATAAGGTCGTTTAAAAAGATTTAGTCAAAGCTGCAGTACACTTAACCTTATCACGACAATATGCAGAGGAAACACATGCTCAAACTACTCTAGGAAAATACATGCATATGCCCCCGATTAGGATTCACTGACTGGGACTAAGCATGTTGTTCAGCCCCCATAATTACATTCAATGGGGGGAAAAAGTAAGCGTAGTGCTAATGTAGCAACAGGGAGTTGAAAGCTCGCTTACAGAACTACGCAGTCCTGGCCACATGGACGGACCCAAAGCTAAGGTCGCTGATAGGGTGTTAACAGTTAAATTAGTGTGTATAAAACAATAATTAGTTCCCTCAACAAAATTAAACTGTAAAGCCAGGTAGAACACTTATCGGTAGTCACTGGAGATTAGCGAGTGAGGTAGTCAGCACGCTCAACATAGTACGACTATCTTGACCCGTACAATTCCCTAGGCTAACAAATTGAGACTCAAGTCGCTAAGACTAAATAGAGTTATAATTACCCCGCTATACGCAGTACGCTAAAGACACCCCTATAATTGCTAAACTACCAGGTTATCCAAGAGCAGCGCTATCTACTAAAGGTACTAGCAGTGCCGTATTAATAATTTGAGGGGAGGATGCGCAAAATATTTCCTTCAGGTAACAAGCTAGAGTGAGCAGGACTCTGCAAGTCGCAAAAACATCATAGAGCTAAGTAATAGCGCTAGGCTATAACATGCAAATGGCTTCAAAGGATCTGCAACAGTAGAGATTTACCAGGAACGATAATCACAGTAAACGTTGTAAAATACAAGGGGGGCACCAGAAACACAAAATACTACAAAGCATTAAAATTGCCACCAAGGCGCAATACTACTTAGCGGTATAAATGCCACAACTATAGAGAGGGGAGCATCAACAGAGTAAATATCATATATTGGGGGAAAGACAAAATATTTATATAACACTTGAAGGGACTTACAGGTTGTAGATATCCTCTGGGTTCAGGAGCATGCAGCAGCCAGGGACTAGAAAGATAGTAAAGGAAAGGCGCCGCTGAGGTCACCTCCTTATAAGCCGTAGGGGCAGGAAATGAGGTGGGAAAATGGGAGGGGACAACAAAAAACAGAGGGGGCAGGTAGAAAAAAAAAAGGGAGGGCAAAGAAACCAAAGGATGGTGTGCAAGGAGGGGAGGTACATTAGCTTATTTTACCTAATACAGAGATCATTGGGGAAGATGAAACCCCTTAGTTCCTTAACCTTGAATTTTCTTCTGTTCCTTCTCTCTCCCTTTCCACTTTACTAACAAAAAAAAACCACTTGTTTCAGCTTCTTTTACTGTATTTGCATTTCCTCCTGCTCCATTACTTCATCTTGCTTTTTCTGCTACTTGCTGCTGCTTGTTCTCTAAAGTGTTACTGCTTGTTTATAGCCTGTTTACACTGTGTAATTCTAAGCTCTTAGTTTTGGTTTAAGTACTTGGGCTTTAGGCTTATCCCTTAGCTCTCCCTGGCTTTCTCTCTCAGATTCTGAAAAATATGGATGGACAATTTCCTACAGTTTCTCCTGCCAATCTGGTTGATATGGGCATCCTGTGACAGTGTAGCAACTGCCTTATGTACACTGACAACTACTTACTACTACTGCCTAGGAAAAAAACTTGCAAGAGATGCAATTACATTAGGAACCCAGAGTACATGCTCTGTCCCTCACAAGCCATTATATCTGGCACTGAGAAGGCTGTCAATATAATCACTACACGTCAAACACCAGCCATACCTACACAGCACACACCCACATATGTGGAGGTCCTCAGCAAAAACATACCCAAACAAAGGAGATGAAGATCTCTGAGGCAAAAACTCCGTGGCAAAAACACAAGCGATCTCCACAGCCCTCCACACCACTTACCATGCACAGTTCACACACCTGTGTCTCACAACCACTAAGGCTTAACCATAAACCCAACATATTAGTCATTGGAGACTCCATTGTGAGACACACATATGTGCCTCTCACCAGGCTGGATAAGGAGAAAGTCACAGTTAGTTGTCTATCAGGAGCTAGAATCCACCATATCACACACACTCAAGTCTCTCAACAACAGGTACTGTTATGACTCTGTCATTGTCCAGGTTGGTGTGGACTATATGAAGAGAGACATGAGTGAACTTGCTGAATATGTGTCCCAGGCAGGTATGTTCCTAGCCTTAAGCAGCATTTCACTGTCACTCAGAATGATGTCTCAGTACAAACAGAAAATTACTGACTAACAATTGGCTTAGTTTCTGGTGTCATTCCAGGGGAATCCAGTACCTGACAGCCTGGGAAGATATGATCGACAGACCATGATGCTTTGCCAGAGATGGCCTGCTTCTGTCTCACTTGGGCTTCAGGCTTTTGGCAAAGGCACTTGCCTACCCCATAGTGCCATTTTTACAAAAAGTGATGAGTTAAAACTACCAACATAAAAATTTCAACAAAACCCAAATTAAAGGTCATGCTGCTCAACACTAGGAGTCTAAACATTAAACTACACTCATTGCAAGCATTCTTAACCCTGGTAAATGCTGACATCTGTGCAGTCACAGAAACCTAGTTCAAAGCTGTGGAGAGCACCCCATCTATACCTGGTTACTCATCCTATCATACATTCAGACCCCAAACTGTGGGTAGTAAAGCCAAAGGAGGTGGAGTTTCAATATATATTAAAGACATACACCTCCAGGCTGGTCAAACAGTATGACATACAGGAGACACTCCAGGTGCAGTTAACCATTGACAAGACCCCTATACAAATCATAGCTAGTTATCAGCCCCCAAATCTTACTCAAGATGCCCAGACTGCCTATGAAGACCTCTTCGAATCTATCAAGATTTGACCCTTTACCCTAATACTGGGTGACTTTAACTACCCAAAAATAGACTGGAAAAACTACTCATGCCAGAACACAAATGCCCAAAGATTCTTCGATTTTTTTTCAATGCAAATGCTTTGGAACAGCTAGTCAATACCCCCACAAGAGGTGATAATATCTTGGACTTGGTATTAACCAACATGAGTAATCACTGCTGCATCCCTGCAGTATCATCCTACCTTGTAAGATCCGACCATAAAGCAGTCATGTTCAAAGTCACCATCTCCCCCGACCACCCCCCCCCTCTAGCTAGTGTCAAACAAAAAAACTTCTGTAAAGCTGATTACAGGTGCCTGGGTGATGGTATAAACAGCTTCACAGCCCCCCCCCTCTAAGAACTGGCACCAATATCCAAAACTATACCAAATTACTATATGAACATTTCTGTAGATGCATGGAATCAGGAATACCTAACAGGACTAAATCTTCCTCCGCAAGGAAGAGTAAACCTAGCTGGTGGACATCTGCAATAAATAAACTCTATAAGAAAAGAAAAAAATTGCTGTCCAGACCAAGAAGGAACAGGTGCCCAATTGGAACCAATCTCTCCTTAGCCTACACAAGCAAATAAGAGCACTAGTGCAATCCACCAAAGCAAACATTGAGTCCAAATTGGCCACATCTACTATGCCTTCTTCACATATGCCTGTAATCTCAAAGGTAGGACCCAGATCTGTTCAGAACTGATGGTCAAGGACACCACATATACAAATGCCGTAGATATAGCAAACTTGCTGGCTGACAGCTTCAGTGAAAATTTCACCCCTCTGTCCCCCCTATCATTAAATCAGAACATTCCCAATACCTGCCCCCTTCTCCTTATATCTAGGGATCAGGTCATCACTGCTCTCTCAAAGGCAAAAAATACAGCCTCCATGGGACCTGATAACATCCCAGGCTGCATCCTATATGAATTCAGACAGGAACTTGCAAACCCAATAGGTGCCCTATTCAACCAAAGCTTGAGTACAGGCTTTGTCCCAGCTGAGTGGAGGACAGCCACTGTCATCCCTTTACACAAAGATGGAACATCCACCGATCTGGGAAATTATAGACCTATCAGCCTAACTAGCCTGATCTGCAAAGCCATGGAAAGGATTATCATGGACCTTATTAACAAGGACATTGGCAAACTCCAAACACTCAATCTCACACAGTTTGGCTTCATCAAGGAGAGGTCATGTCTGTTAAATTTGGTCGACTTTTTTGTGACAGTCACCAAAGCCATGGATGAGGGGAAGACACTGCACACCGCCTATCTTGAACTGGCCAAAGCCTTCAACACTATTCCCCACTTAGCCATAATAGATAAACTCTCTCAACTAGGCATCAATCTGTATGTTACCAGATGGATAGATAACCAGCTCACTGACAGAACCCACCTAGTCAAAATAGGGGAACCACCTAAAGCAGTAGACCCATATTGAGTGACATACCGCAGGGTTCGGTGTTGGGGCCTCTGTTATTTGGGATACACTTTTTTGAGGTGCAGGCCAAAACCAGTGGGCTATGGCTGACCAAGATTGCAGATGACTGTAAGCTGGGCATAATCATAAATTCCTCTCATGACGTGGCATCCCCCAAGAAGGTCTCACCCAAACAAATGACTGGTGCCAGAAACATGGCCTCAAGCTGAATAAAAAAAAAATGAATCATCATCCCCTTTGGGGAGAGTGATGTCCCCACAAATTATCACATTAATAACAATGTCCTAAGTATGCAGTCAGTCGTGAGGGATTTGAGCACCCAGACTGATAGCAACCTGACTTTTGACCACCATGTTGCTTCCATTGTACGGAAAGCTTTCTACATGGCCCACCTCATAAGTAAGGGTATATCATCCAGGAATAAGGAGGTCATAACATCCCTGTATTCTTCCCTTATAAGGCCCATTATTGAGTACAACACCCCATTCAGCATGTACCTCGCAAAGCACATGCAGCAGCTGGAAAGACCACAGAGGTTCCTCACCAGGGGAATCAAGGGCCTCAAAAATCTACCATACACAGATAGGCTAAAAGCCCGATCCCTCTACTCTGTTTCATACAGACTCCTCAGAGGTGATCTCTGTCTCGCATACATCAACAGGACTTGTTGGTGGGACAGATTTGTGTCCCAGAGACTCCTCCATCTGTGTAATAGACTCCCTCTCCATGTCAAGCAGAGTTCCTTTTTACCCCTTTTTAAGTGCAACCTGGATAACTGGATGGGAAATAGAAAATACATTCCTGGGATTCTACCGTGTCCCTGATGGACAGGGTCACCGGGTGTTGATTTGTCTATACATGGGCCAAACTCTTGGCTAGGCTTATAAGGGCATCAGCGCCAATAGCCTAGTAACTTCTTATGATCCTATGAGACACAGATACTTTCAGCTGTATATCACCAGCATGCCACGCACCCTAGCTTATTCATTAAAACTATGCATGTACATTCAATCTATGAGGTAGTAGACTGCTGTACCTATGATTCAAAGTCCCCCGAAAGATGAGATTCTCATGATGCCATTAGTTTTGCAATGCATTCATGGAGATGGGTGCCAGTGCTTGTGTTCCATGCAGAAAACTTGCTTGGTATGCAGTGGATAGCAAAATTATCTCTACTTCCTGTGCATCCAGTTTAGAGGATGACTGTTGGACTGATACAACATTAACAGCTCTGCACCAAGTGTTACTGGCATAACTCTTACAACAAAGACCTCTGAAGCTGAAACGCAAACAAACACCAATCACAACCAATGTGTCACATAGTTCACAACACCAGTGTGCCACCCAGCAACAGCCCCTAAGGCAAGACAATATACCTAACACTTTAGTCATAGGTGACTCTATAGTCCGGCACACTGATGTCCCTCTCACCAGGTTGAATAAGGAGAAAATTACAGTCAGCTGCCTGTCAGGTGCCAGGATCCGCCACATAACGCATGCACTCAAGTCACTCCACAACAAGTACAAATATGACTCTGTCATTGTCCATGTTGGAGTGAATGACTTGAGACGTACCTCCCTGGACTACATGAAAAGAGACATGGAAGAGCTCTCGGATCATGTGGCCCAGGCAGGTATGACCCTAGCCCTGAGTAGCATCCTGCCTTCGCCCAGAATTATACCACAATATAAGGATAAAATGATTGACTTCAACAATTGGCTAAGCTTATGGTGTCATTCAAAGGGGATCCAGTATCTGTCTGCCTGGGATGACATGATTGACAGACCACGATGCTTTGCCAGAGATGGTCTGCACCTGTCGCCCCTGGGATTCAGGTTACTGGCTAAGGCTCTTGCCACCCCTATAGTGCCTTTTTAGGCAAACTTCAAAGGACAAAACCACCACCATAACAGGTACAAGCATGCAAAATCTGAAGGTAATGCTACTCAATGCTAGAAGTCTAAACCTCAAAATGCACTCTCTCGAGGCACTCCTGAAAATGGAGAATATCGATATCTGTGCAGTAATTGAGACCTGGTTCAAGGCTCCAGAGAGCACCCCTGCAATACCAGGCTACAACTCTTACCACACTTTTCGGCCACCAAACCAGGAACGAAACACTAAAGGTGGAGGAGTGTCAATATTCACCAAGGATATTCACACCACCAGGCTAGTTGGCCAACACAATGTGTCTGAAATTCTCCAAGTGCAACTAACACTAGGTAAGACTGCAATCCAAATTGTAGCTTGCTACAGATCCCCCACCATACCCCAAGATTCTCACTACACCTTTCTAAACATACTGGAAAATATTAAGATAGAACCAAACACCCTAATACTGGGTGATTTTAACTACCCTGCCATTAACTGGGAAAACTACTCATGTCCCAACACCTTTGCGCAACAGTTCTTGGAATTCATAAATTCCAATGCCCTGGATCAACTAATCCATAGTCCCACCAGGGGCTCCAATATCCTAGACCTGATCACTACCAACATGGGAAATCAGTGCTCCATACCTATGGTCACCCCCTCGTTAGTCAGGTCTGACCATAAGCTAATCACCCTTAACATCCACATCCCATCCCCACCCCCCAGTAAAGAAACCACCATAAAAACTTCTCCAAAGCCAACTTCATGCTACTCAAGTCAGAAGTGACAAACTTCATAACACCCATGCAGACGGGAACTGAAAGTTCAACTGCTGAATCCTACACTTAAGGCACTGTACGAGCACATCCACTCATGCATGAATCGTGCCATCCCAAATAGAACCAAAATGCTCTCATCCAAAAAAAGGAAGCCAATCTGGTGGTCCCCTGCCATAAACAAACTTTACAACAAAAGGAAGAAACTTTTGCGGAAAAGAGGAAAATCCCAGGATGCAAAAAACTCCCTTACTAGCCTCAGTAAGAAACTGAGATGCCTTATAAAATCTTCCAAAGCTAGTTACGAAAATAAAATTGCCAAAGATTCCAAAGACAACCACAAAGCATTCTATAACTATGTCAAGAATCTAAATGGCAATGCTCAGATCTGCTCTGAGCTAAAACAGAATGGCATTAAATATACTGATCCAAAGGATATTGCCAATATCCTGGCAGATCGATTCAGTGCTAACTTCACCCCCCTCTCACCCCCTAAATGGCCCATCTCAATACCGGAAGATTGCCAAATTCCAGTAATAACGGCCACACAGGTACAAAACGCACTCTCTAAAGCCAAGAATACAGCATCCATGGGACCAGATGACATCCCGGGCTGTGTACTACATGAACTACAATATGAACTGGCACCTCACCTAAGTGTCATGTTTAATCATAGCTTCACACCTCAGGTTTCATGCCCACTGAGTGGCGCAGAGCTACAGTTATCCCAATCCACAAGGGGGGATCCACCTTGGATCCCGGAAACTACCGTCCCATCAGTCTGACAAGCCTTATCTGCAAGGCCATGGAGCGTATTATCATGGAACTTATAAGCAAAGACATTGGCAACCTTCAAACACTGGACCCCACCCAGTTTGGGTTTGTGAAGGGCCGATCTTGTCTCCTGAACCTGATTGACTTCTTTGAATCAGTCTCCAGAGCCATGGACAAGGGTAAGGTGGTCCACACAGCCGATCTAGACCTTGCCAAGGCCTTTGACACCATCCCCCACTCTGAAATCATAGATAAACTTACTAAGTTGGGCATTAATCCCTATGTCACCCAATGGGTTGCTAAATGGCTTACTGATAGAACCCACACTGTAAAAGTAGCCGACTCCAAATCCAGCTCCAGACAAGTGACAAGTGGAGTACCTCAGGGTTCAGTCCTGGGGCCGCTCTTGTTTGGCATCTACTTCTCTGAAGTACAGGTCAACACTAAGGGACTCTGGCTAACAAAGTTTGCAGATGACTGCAAACTGGGAGCCATTATTGAATCCCCAAATGATGTGGATACTCTACAAAAGGGCCTTACAGAAACAGATGCTTGGTGCCAGAGCCATGTGCTCAAGCTCAATGCCAAGAAATGTATTGTTATCCCCTTTGGGAAAAAAACATGTATTCATGAATTACCATATAGGTGGCAGTACACTAAACACAGAAAGTGTGATAAGAGACTTAAGGACACAGGTGGACAGTGGTCTCACCTTCGATAGCCACATCGCCACAACAGTCAGGAAATCCTTCTATGTGGCACACCTCATCACGAAGGGCTTTTCATCCAGAAAAAAGGAGGTCATTGTCCCACTGTACTCATCCCTCCTTAGACCCATTATAGAATACAACGCCCCATTTGGTATGTACCTCTCAAGACATCTGCAACAACTGGAAAGGCCTCAGAAATACCTCACTAAAAGAATCACAGGCCTAAAGCAGATGCCCTACGCTGACCACCTTAAAAAAACTCCAGCTATACTCTGTCACATATCGTCTACTCAGAGGCGATCTCTGCTTAACATACAAGGCCATGTCAAACCCAGAGCTGTTGGACATGCTACACTTAAAGAAATCCCAATCCCTCAGAGCTACACGCTCCAGGGATCTAAACCTTGTCATCACAATAAACAAGGCATGCTGGAGGGATAGGTTCCTGACCCAGAGACTCCCCAGACTCTGGAATAGATTGCCCATACATGTCAAGCAGAGTGCCTCTTTGGACCTCTTCAAGAGGAACCTTGACGATTGGATGGGAGAAAGGAAATTCACCCCAGGGATCACGTCAGTCGCCCTGCTAGACAGGGGTCCAGGAAAGTAAATAATGTGGGAAGAAATAGCCAGGGAATTGTTATGGCTAGGCTTGTATAGGCCCTAGGGCTGATAGCCTAGTACCAACCTATGAACCTATGAAGTAATTTGTAAAATGATCTACATTGCCACTGCACTGAAGATCTTTATTAATAGGACAATAGGTCAAGCAAGAATGTCATAAATGTTATAGTAAGTATTTGCACTTTGCTGTGTATAGTTCTGCATTTAAAAAATATTGTTGCTATTTTAACATGAATTCTCTGTCTCTGTTTTCATTTAATCTCACAGATCCCAGGACAATCCAGACTAGCTGTTGTGAGCAACTGAACATCTATCGCGTGTGAGTGCTCAAAGTGGCTGCTGTTCTGTTATGCCTCATTGTTTTGTTGAACTGGGCACAGGGCTGTGACAATGGGACACGGTGGGTACCAATTCATACTTCTGCATCACTGTACATAAAGTTCCAGACATCCATTAGGCAAGCAATTTGCAGTAGTCCACCTGTACTCCAAGGGCTCTGACATCTAGGGCTAAAACATAACTCTGGAAGAGGTTATGACAAAGCACTTACATCTAGCTGATATGGCTCTTCCCAGAGAAACAAAGCAATGAACCTAGCTTTAAAAGCTGACTTGGCAGTCCTCTGGTGGCCTGAAATCCCAGAAACACTGGTAAGTTTAGTGCAGGTTATGTATAAGGATCTAATGACTCAAGTACAGTGTTCAGTCTCACAGAGGGATTTCCCTTGGGAGTGGGTGTGCACCACTGTGCAGCTCTGAGCCCTCTGCTGTTCATACAGGTGAAAGACTACATTAGCAAACAGATTGGAGGGGACAGATTAACAAAAGTTGCTGCATGCAGATTAGTGGCATTACAGACAGACTCTGAGCAAGAACTTCAGCAAAGGATAGGCAAGTGGAATGCAAATGTGAAGACAGAAGGGATGAAACTGAGTACAGATAAGACAGTTGTAATGGCAGCAAATGGGGAATTTCAAAAGAATCTGAGAAATGAGATAGAAGGGAAAACAGTTGAGCAGGTTAACAGCTTCAAGTATCTGGGAGGGATGACTGAGGAGAAAGGAAATCTGAATGAGGGAGTTAAAGCTGCAATGAGAGGGGCTGAAGCCAACTGGCACAGGACATCAGGGTTAATGTATAACAGGAGAATGCCAAAGAAATGAAAACTAAGGTGTAAAAGATGATTTGGGACAGACAGGATGATGGCAAGAGTAAACGAGGGCATCCAGCAAAGAGGTAGTTGGACTGTGTGAGAGAAGACCTGCGACTGTCAGGAATGACTGTCAAAGAAGGTAGGAAAGCGGCACATAACTGAAAGCAATGGCGACTGTTGACAACATCCCAACACCATGTAGAAAACTGGGCTGATGATGATTACTAGCTTTAAAAATGCAACCAGCTTAGTTTTGAAAAAATAAAATAAAATAAAAAATGTTTTATTCAGTGGATGGATAAGCATTCTTGTTCAGTAGACTTAATGGCATTATGTGCTTGATTTGGGTTACAATAGTTTGGAAAAGTAGAGGGTTCAGCACAGTCAATCAAAGTGGTATTTTTGGACTGATGGAGGAAAATTCCACCTAATTTGCATGTTTCAAATTATAGCCAGTAAATTAAGGTAAAGATGACCTCTCTGACTAATTCTGAGCACACAGCTTTCATTGTGTGTATGTGTGTGTGTGTGTGTGTGTGTGTGTGTGTGTTTTTTTTATTACCTTAAAGTTACATACGTTAATACATATAACTTTTATAAATGCGTTCACAGGTAAAGTCTCATTAGATCCATCTTTAATAAAAAACAGAGCTTTTTGTCTGGTGGTGGTGACACCTTAGTCAGCAAGAAACAGTGACTCACTTGATCAGTTAGTTAAATAATTGTAAATAGAGATGCATACCTGTTAACCTAGAAACATCAAAAATCTGGACAAAGGCCCATGAAAAGTAGGTAAAACTGGCCAAAAATCTGTACGCTGATTAGCATAAAACTTACATACATAATTACTTATTCCCACCCACTCTAATGGAATTTTGGGATACTGACACTCAAATGCAAATTGAAGAACAGACAATATTAAACACAAAATATATCCAGAACAATAGTGTTTTATTTACATTAACATTTGAACTTGTATAAAACTAAAAAAATTCCTGTTATAAAAATAAAATGAACTGCTACACTCATATAAAATTAAAACAAATACAATTAGTGTAAAAAATGAATTCTAACAACTACTAAACTGGTATAAAATTTAAATAAATACAAATTAAATAAGCTCTAATTTATTTTGTCTGTTGACAAAGCATACCTTCCTCCAGCTACTGTCAATATTTACATACATACATACATGTATGTGTATATATATATATATATATATAGAGAGAGAGAGAGAGAGAGAGAGAGATACATATGTATATTTATATATATATATATATATATATATATATATATATATATATATATATATATATATATATATATATACACACACATATATATATATATATATATATATACACACACACACACACACACACACACACACACACACACACACACACATATATATATATATATATATATATATATATGGGTCCCATTCTAAAGACCAAAACGCCGATTCCCCGACGCGGAAATCACCGACGCCAGATGACCGACAGGTACGTATACCGACAGGGTGATTCGCCGACAGTGGAAAGACCGACAAGGGTAATGTGCGATCGCGACCCGGTAAGTGTGCGACAGTGACGGAGGTAGGAGTGGTCAGGTAAGTGAGTTAGGGTTAGGGTGCAGGTAGGTGATGTGTGCGTTAGTGTCGGAGCTTGGGCTAGGGGTGTGTAAGTGAGTTAGGGTTAGGGTGCAGGTAGGTGATGTGCGTTAGTGTCGGAGCTTGGGCTAGGGGTGTGTAAGTGAGTTAGGGTTAGGGTGCAGGTAGGTGAAGTGTGCGATAGTGTCGGACCTTAGGGTTAGGGTTTGGGTCAGGGCTAGTGTGTATGGTATGTAGTGTCGCGTGTTGTTTACGTTCCGTGTGTCGGTGTTTTGGTGTTCGGTGTTTTGCATTGTCGGGTTTGTGTGTTGTCGGTTATTTGGCGTCGGTGAGTTTTGTGTCGGGGAATCGTCGTGTCGGTATTTAGAAGTAGACCCATATATATATATATATATATATATATACACACACACACATATATATATATATATATATATATATATATATATACATATAAAACTTCCCCACCATGTTAAAATTCCACATCAGAAATTGTGTGCAAAATCAATACCATCATACTGCAAACTGTAAAGCTTGGGGGGAGTACACATTAAATGTACAGCAAGTAGTCTATTTAAATCAAATCAAACAGTTCTTTTGGAATATTCTAAATATTTCACAGCAAAATTGATAACTTAGTATAACTCACGGATTTTCTTGGCCTGACCAAATTACCATTAATCAAAGAAAGTCAAGGTTGAAATAGTTATGACAAACTAAATCTTTTTCTAAGTACCTAAAAAATGAATGTTCCTTTTACTCTTTCATCTGACAAGGAACACAGTCAGAGTAAGTGCCATTTCAGAAAAGTCTGCAGCACACATTAACATTACAAATGTCAAGCTAGATGTCTGGTTCCACTTTGCTTCAATTTCATCTTTATTTAGTAGTATTATAACAAAATGCCAACTGCATCAATAAACAAAGATAAACAAGGTAGACAAAAGAGAACATCGCAAAAATGAATAAAATGCACATCAAAATAAATTACTAAATTAGTGGGTACACATCATGGAATAAATAAAAATCCTGTCACCCTAACGTCACACTCCACTCTTTTTGGCATAGCATTAAACACAATTTGCCCTTCTCCAGTTCAGATAGAAAACTATTGCTCCCCCTTTCCCATACACACCAACATACATGGTACTTACAACACACACACACACAAGCTCACTCACTGACTCTTGGGTCACACCCTTACACCTTTTCACATTTCTATAATGTGCCTAGATTTAGATAGGGCATAGCAATTTGTCTGATGATACTCTGTAAAAAAAAAATATATATATATATATATATATATATATATATATATATATATATATATATTTCTATATAAAAATGTAAATGTTCGTTTGTTCAAAAACTTAAATCTCCGAAAGTTCTTCACCGAGTGCTTTGTAATTTTCACACAATGTTGCATTCGAATACGCGCGTGTTTTTATATACCTACTATTATATAGATGTCACACGTTGCATTCGAATATGCACATGTTTTTATATACCTACAATGGATTTTATATATTTGTATACAAATATGCAATTTTATATGTTTTTGTTATAACTTTCTTACTTCTTTTTCAGTGCAATCGATCTGCTTTAGTTCATCCAAATAATGCCTCGCAGAAGATCAAACTTAGGTCGTCAAACTCGCGGAGCGGAAGCAGTGCGACGAGTAATTGCAAATCAAACTGAGGAAGAACGGGCATCAGCGAACGAGCAAAACAGACAAAGAATGGCTCAAATACGTACCTAGGAAGCAGCAGAGTGATGTGCAGCCAGACTTGAGGATGCACGGTTGCGAGCACGGCGATTGCGTTCTGCAGCTTCAGATCTGCTTTGTTCTCCCCGATCAACACCAGCGGACGAAATAAATGCTTGCCTGAAATACTCTACTTTGTGGTGACATGTAAAGACGTTAAAATTAACTACAAATATGCATGTCCAGCTGCAAAACGATCGATCAGATGAGATATTCTCACATCAATTGCTGGAAAATGGGAATGGAAAGGTGCCTGCTGAGCTGACCTCAGGACGAATTTCATTGCCTCATAACTTCTGCAATTTAGTGACGTCAAAAGAAGAATTGGTTGAAAAAGTATTTCCAAATATTCAAACCAATTATAAGAATCACAACTGGCTGACTGAATGAGCTATTCTTGTGGCCAAGAACAGACATCTATGAACTTAACAATATTATTCAGTCTAACATTCAAAGCGAGGTAGTCACATACAAGTCTGTCAACACTGTTGTGGAAGCAGATGAAGCGGTTAATTATCCAACAGAATTTTTGAATTCACTCGATCTGCCAGGGATGCCACCGCACGTACTGCAATTGAAAATCGGCGTGCCAATTATCATGTTGTGAAATATCAACCAGCCAAAGCTTTGCAACGGCACGCGGCTTGCAGTAAAAAAATTAATGAGCAACGTCAAAGAAGCAACAATCTTGGCAGGACCGTTCAAAGGTGAAGATGTCCTCATTCCTCGCATTCCTATGATTCCAACGGATATGCCATTTCAGTTTAAGAGATTGCAATTCCCAATTCGATTGGCGTTTGCAATCACCATCAACAAAGCTCAGGGCAATCTTTAGAATTGTGCGGTTTAGATCTACACATGGATTGCTTCTCACATGGATAATTATATGTTGCGTGTTCTAAATTTGGCAAACCAGACAATCTCTATATCTGCACAGACAATGGAACAACAAAAAATATTGTATACCCACAAGCATTGTGAAATTAAACATATTAGAAACATGAAACGTGGTGGCTAGATAGTTTTCAGTCAGTACTCAACAAATAGGAGACAACAGGTCCACTCCACAGCAGCAAAAAGGTGCATAAACCACAATCCAATCATGTATAAACATCCACGAAACTTCTAAATATCAGGAACGTTCTTTATTTGACATGCAGTAAGCGCTTTCACCCAAACGGCTTCATCAGACTGTAGCAGCATGTACATTCAGCAGTCTTAAATACCAACATCAATTAATCATAAGATCAATTCATTCTATGTAATTAGATAATTAAGCTATTAAGAGTTTTTTAAAAACGCACTACAAAAACATCTGACATGTTTTAAAAACAGCTCATAAAGCTTAAACAAACACATAAACAAATAAACTTGTTTAAAACATCATTTCCTAAATGCTTTGGATAATTTTCTTCTTTTTAATATTGGTTGCAAACTAACCTTGTCGTTCAAGCCAGGGCTCGAATCTGCTCTACATCTGACGATCCATCTAAGTTCCACTTCCAATGTATAAGTTATAAGTTATAATGATGTTTTAAACAAGTTTATTTGTTTATGTGTTTGTTTAAGCTCTATGAGCTGTTTTTAAAACATGTCATATCATAAAACATATGTATGTATACATATATATATATATATATATATATATATATATATATATATATATATATATATATATATATATACAGTCCCAAAAACTTTCCAGCACTATTTAAGAGACATAGGCAGCAAGGTGAATTAAGCAGACTTTATTGTGAACACAATCCCCTCCAGACCGGTTTCGCTCAACAGAGCGTCATCAGTGAGTGGCGGAATACGTAGGTACGTGCCTTTATATAGTACTGAGCTATCTTTTTAAAGGGAAATGTCCCCATTATCACAATCACATACATATGAAAAATCAATGCATTTTTACAAGTATTACTTATGAAAAAAAAACTGACAGTGCCCTTAAATCACTTACATGTCTTAAATAAACATTTTACTACTATTTAAACTATTTTATATAACATTCTAAATATAATGCTACATTCCATATGTATTTTACAAACCATGAGCTTCACTCTACTATATCTGAGACCTCATGATGATCTACTTATTCTTGTTACGACTATTTTCTTATCTAAACTAATACCCAAAAATATATACATATATATATATATATATATATATATATATATATATATATAACTGTTTCAAATTCTTAACCAATACTCGTGCCATATTATACTTTGTGAAGATATTATTATTTAACAAACAAATCTAGATCTAATGCTCTGGTTTCTATGAATCTATCTTGAACCCTTACCAATGGTCATTCAGACCTGGTTTAAAAAGGGCTCCCAAATTAATTATCCATCTCCGTTCCTTTCTTGTTAATGATTGATGAGCTAAGAGTTCACTATTTTCATGCATGTTGACTTTATCGATACCCACAAATATGAAATGAGATGCAGGATGACTTAACGTGTGTTTATATAAAGCACTACGTGTGCGTTTACATTTTATATCACTGATGTGCAGTGCTATCCTCTGTTTAAAACTACACAAAGTCTGCCCTATGTAGAAAGCTCCACATTGGCAGACTGCCATATACACTACCCAGGTACTAGTACATTTAATGTGATATCTGATCTCATACACTTTATTGGTATTTACTGACGTAAAAGAAGAAGTTTTTGACACTATTTTGCAGTATTTACAATTTCCACAGAAAGTGCTACCCGCCCTACCTAATGATCTATGTTCTATCTTAGCAGTTTGTTTTTTGAAACCTGATAAATATTGTCCAATGGTTTTTCCACGTCTGTATCCAAACTCACAATGTTGTTTTACCACTTCTGAAAAAAATGGGTCATTACCAAGTATGTACCAATATTTGGAAATAATTTCTTTTATTCTAAAAGTGTTACTTCCATATGTGGTAATAAACCTAACTCCCTGTTGTTTAACTTGGACATTGCGGTTTTTATACTGTAGAGTCTCAGATCTATTCAATTGATGACCCTCTGTATATGCCTGTTCCACTGTGGCTCTATGGTAGCCTCTGTCTAGAAACCTTTGTTTTAAAACTCCTGCTTGTGTGTCAAATTCTTCTTGTGTGGAACATATGTGTCTGATCCGTTGAAATTGGGCTTTAGGTATATTTCGGATGACATGAGGGGGATGGCAACTATTTGCATGCAACATGGAATTTTTTGAAAAAGGCTTTCTATGTAGTGTAGTTGTAATAGTGCCGTCCAAAAGTTTAGTGACATGCACATCTAAAAAATCTACCGTAAATAAATTTATTACTCCAGTAAATTTAATGCCAAATGTATTGTAATTCAAATATTCCACAAACCTTTGCCATTTTGACGTTGTTCCGTGCCATACTACCCAACAGTCATCCAAATATCTCCGCCACATTAACAGTTCTTCTTTAAAAGGGAAATGTTCATTGTATATATATTCCACCTCCAAGAACCCCATAAACAAATCCGCATATGTTGGGGCAAAAGTAGTCCCCATTGCTGTTCCCTTACTCTGCAAATACCACTGGTTTTCAAATTTGAAAACATTGTGTTCCAAAACTATCTGTAAAATGTTAATAATGAAATCCATTTCTGCCTTTACATACGTACCTGCCTGTAACATCCAGTAGTGTATGGCTTTGATACCCCCTTGATGAGGAATGCTGGTATATAAAGACTGCACATCAAGAGTACCTAAATGTGCGTCTGTCGAAACCTGCAACTCATTCATAAGGTTAAGAAATTGTGTAGTATCTTGTATACGTGCCCTTAATAGTGTCAACAAAGGTTTTAATTTAAATTCCAGATATTCTGACAGTGGTTCTGTCAGCGAACCTCTTCCAGCCACTATTGGTCTCCCAGGTGGCTTGACCAAGGATTTGTGTATTTTAGGGACAAGATAAAAATATTGATGTTTAGGTGCCTTAACTATCAACTGTTCTTGTAATTTGATATCTATAATACCTCTCTTCACTGCTCTTGATAGAAAACTATCTATAGTATGTTTAAAATCAAGAGTGGGATCTATAGGTAACTTAATATATGAGGTAGAATCATTTAACTGTTTTAGGGCCTCTTGAATATATTGTGCTTTGTCCCATATAACCGTGGCACCTCCCTTATCGGCTCCTACTATTATGATGTCATGTGTCTCAACTAAAGCATGTAATGCTTTATTTTCTGCTTCGGTTAAGTTACTAGCATGATGTGTAAATATCCTGGTTTTATTTAAATGCAAGTTTTGCATGACTAAGTTTTCAAAAGTTTTCACAGTCCCACTATATGGGGGTTGGAATTCAGATTTTTTGAAATGAAAACCCCTTTCAACAACATCTTGCTGATCTTGACCTTGATGTGCAAAAAAATATTTAAGGTTGAGACATCTAGAAAAAGACTTTAAATCATTAATAACATCAAAATAAGACACAAAAAAGGAAGGCACATATCCCAAACCCTTGTTTAATAGCTGTAATTCACCACTGTCAAAACTGAATCTGGAAAGGTTAACCACCAAATCATTAACATCATCTGTAATGTCATTACTGTCCACTATATTCTCTCCATCTGCAAGTTGGTGACAAAAGCTTGCTCTATTTCCTCCATTTCGATGTTTCCGACCCCCTCGTCTAAAGGGGTACAAGACCTCTTAGCAGCTGGAGAACTATGCTGCTCTACATCTCCTAAATCAGTGTCCGTATCTGTATTTGAACGGCTAGATGAATAATCCAATTGGTCAATATTGCTCGGTTTTCTCAATATTGATTTGCCCCTTTTTCTTTTCAATGTTCCTTTAGACTCAAAACGCACACCTCTTGTGCGCTGTTTTTGTTTTTTCCAAGTAAACACTTGGTCAGTCTTATAATCATTCACATCCCTGGCATACTTTTTCTTTTTTCTTACTTGTAGCTCTTTTTCAAACACTTCCATGTCAGCCTTAAATTGTAAATATAACTCATCATATTGTGGAGTATTAAGAAATGCCGAAGTATTTTGTTCATAATATTTTAGTTGTTCGCTCATCTCCACAAGCTGCTTATCATAGTATTCAACTAGAATTTGCATAAACATTTTAGTTGCAGTCAATTGTATGGCCCTCCGTTTTGACATAAAGGCCTTATTTTCAACCCCTATTCCTGGCTCTACGTGTACTCGTAAGCCCCGTGGTGTTATATTGGCTTGTAGATAGGCTTTTAAAAGTTTATTGTGCCAGACTAAAGAGCGTACCTTTTTCGTATGCTGCACCATTTTTTTGAAACAGCTACCGACATCCATGTCAGTTCCCGACGTTCGCGAATCCATCGTTGTCCTACTTGTCGATGGATAGCTAGTCGTAGACCCAAAAATAGAAAAATCATCACGATCCGCTATTATGTTATCAGTAAAAGACTTTAAGTCCCCATATTCCGCCATTTCACTGGAGTCGCGTATCAAGCCTTCGCCTCTCCACTCCACCACTCTCTATCACGTCTCGTATCTCTTCGTCACTCCCGACTGCTAATCTGATAAACCATATGGTTATCCCCAAAAGTATTGCTCCAGCAGACCGCAAAAGTAATCCACTCCAATAATCGACTGCACGGAACAAAAACAAGTGCACGGAACACTTACATACAGTCCCAAAAACTTTCCAGCACTATTTAAGAGACATAGGCAGCAAGGTGAATTAAGCAGACTTTATTGTGAACACAATCCCCTCCAGACCGGTTTCGCTCAACAGAGCGTCATCAGTGAGTGGCGGAATACGTAGGTACGTGCCTTTATATAGTACTGAGCTATCTTTTTAAAGGGAAATGTCCCCATTATTACAATCACATACATATGTAAAATCAATGCATTTTTACAAGTATTACTTATGGAAAAAAAACTGACAGTGCACTTAAATCACATACATGTTTTGGATAAACATTTTGCTACTATTTAAACTATTTTATATAACATTCTAAATATAATGCTACATTCCATATGTATTTTACAAACCATGAGCTTCACTCTACTATATCTGAGACCTCATGATGATCTACTTAGACATTGCTGCTACCCCTAATTATGCATTTATTCATCCTGTTACTTTAAAAGAGTTTTACTTTAAATCAGTAGCATTCTGTAACAGTGTAAATGTGGTGTATTTGGCTACTTGTAATGCCTGTTCAGCATTCTATGTGGGCAAGACCACACGTAAACTTAAAGACAGAATAATTGAGCATAAGTCAAGGTTAGAAGGGAGGTTGAGAATAATGCTCTTTTCAAGCATATTAAAACACATGGGAATACGCATTGCTTTAAATTTAGATGCCTAGATTTAGTTAAACCTCATAGTAGGGGTGGTGATATTAATAATGCTTTAGATATTAAGGAATATGAATGGATTTTAAGACTAGCAGTGGATTCTTCACCTGGATTAAATTCTACTGTTAGCCTAAAGCCTGTTTTAAGTAAAATTCAGCGTGTTAAGCTATTTTAAATATTTTTGCATTTTGTATATATGTTATATTATATTGTGTTTGTCGGTCATGTGATTTTGGCTGCTATCATGTGACTGTTTTTTGCTCCTATTTAAAGCAAGCTGCTTTTGTTTTAATGATTGTTAGTATTGAAGAAGGGTTTCACCCGAAAGCTTTGCTGTGATATATTAAATTGTTTTCTGCCTACGTTTGTTTGTTTCTTCTTCTAAATTATGTTAAGTCCATTGATCATTTATAGGGGGAAACTTGAGCAGAAACTACACTACACACCTAAGGTAATCTTATCTATTCAGTAGTTAGTCAACATCTCTTTGGGATAAGACAGAAAAATGGACTGCTTGGAGAAAGCTCACAAAGACACCAGTATAAAATGTAAACTCAGGCTGCATCCTGAGGCCAGAAATGTTACACAGACCCTTGAGCTTAGAAGCATTAGATCTAACCTCAGTGTTCCCCTGCCTGAAAATATGAAATATCAACAGCAGTGTCCTGGCCTCAATGCTTACATAAATAAAACCATGGCTATTATTTAGACAGAGCACAGGAGCGGGTGGAGCCAAGTGGGAAGGTTGAGAGTGAGTACTGACCAGTGTCCTTCCAGGTGGGAGGGAAACAGCACTGGATACTGCAATGGTAACAATGGCAGGAGTGTGGATGTATCACGAACAGTAAGGGGTCCACTGATGGTGGCATTGTCAGAAGGGCACCACAATCAAGGCTGTGCTATTAAGTGTTCATTTTCCTTATTCTTGTATGTGCAGGATAATTGGCTTATAAATGTATTGTGCATGATTTATTAACATGTTTACAAACTAAGTTATGGCACTGTGATGTGGTTACTGTTGAAGCACTCTTAAACTGTAGCAGTACCATCTATTCTCCTGCTTTATCCACACTATCCTCAGATTTGTATCTGTTACACCCTCCTATCTCCTCATTACTTCCTTTGGCCTATCTTTGTCTCCTCCTATTAGCTTCACCCTCTCTTTTTTCTCTCTCTCTCTTCAGAGCACACTCAAGCAAATCTGCAGTCTGTGGCTACCACTCCACCCATACAGTCTAAGAAGGAATCAGTACTGCAAACTGAACAAGGATATACCTTTTGAGCCTCGAGCAGGGTCAGTCCACCCAGGCATTCTACTTGAATTTTTTTATGAGAGTGAAGCTATTACATTAGCAGTATTTCTTAGTAGTTCTCTGCGTGCTAATAAAACTGATTGTTGTAGCCTTGTGCCTCCCCAGCTAGTGCAGTAATCCTAACTGTCCAATAGACAGTATACAATTAATTCACATCCCTGTGACTAAATTAACCATCAAGCAGCCCTCTCAGGGCTTTCTGCCTTAGTTTGTACCACTTGGAGGCCAACCTGTTTATTTGCATCTCTATACATTCCCCTTCATTGCTAATGTATCTCCCTACTCTAATCTGTGCACAAACTGGTTACTAATCAGCAAGTCAAAGTAAAGACACACTCCCAACTTTAATAAAGTTTGCTGTCTCTTCTCTCCTTCACTTTGCAGGTACTTTGAATTATTACTTACCCCCTCTAAGGCCTTCACTGATAGTTTTCCACTGATTGCCACTCTGGTTTCTTTGCATTCCACCTGGTTTACACCCTTTGTGCTATCTCCCTCCCCCCAATACTAAGTCTATATTAGAATCCTGCTGAGCATGGAGCCATCTTTAAATTTCTAGTCTCCCACCAGGACACAAGTGTTCTTCAGCAATTGCATTCTGCTTTCTGGTAAGCCGTTAGACCTCAGGAATTTGTTTAAAGTGTTCAGATTTGTAAAGTAATACTTACTTTTTACTTTTGTCTTGGTGGGCTCTGCCTGTCTCCGTTCGCCCTCGCTAATGCTCGGGTTCTCTCCGCTCCCCTACCCTGCCCCCTATTTCCTCTCGCCCCCACTTCCTCTACATTTATAGTAATCACAGCCACAGCTCACCCTCTCATCACCTCCACCAATAACAGCTCCTCAAGTCAGATCACATTATACCACACCAACTTGCTCCACAAAAATTACTCCCAATCACTCTTATTCCCATTAGGCATTTTTTATATCACCCACACTACTTACCCATCCACATATAGTGCAACCCTATAATTCCTCTTCAGACCCCCACCTAGTACCATCTTAAACTTTATAACCATGACTATCACACAACTAAGTCTAGTCTGTCTTCTCATAATTCTTTATAACACCACAAGTTATCACTCTAGCAATATCCCTAAATATAGTAGCACAACACTACATTATGCACTCTCATATACAGACACCACACATTATAAAAATATCTGTCCACAATTGTTCAAGAACTACATATTGGACCAGTTCAGAACTAAACAAATATGCTCTCATTCCTTCTCCAAAAAAACACAATACTTTCTCACACTCCTCACCAAACTCCAACATCTGTATCACCATTTTAACACCAGGCTCACCATAAGTGGAGATATCCACCCCAACCCAGGCCCAAATCCATCCTATCCAGCACAAACTGCTCCAACACAAATGTCAGAACGTAACACCCCCACTATCTTCATCCCAGGGCAAATCAGCAACAGCAGCAAAACCAAGCATCTTTTAATGCTAAATATTAATATTAGAAGTATCAAAAATAAAATACCTGAACTCCAGGCCACAGTAGCACACTATTCCCCAGACATAGTTGCTTTAACGGAAACCTGGCTAATTAAAAGCATAGTTAACTCAGAAGTTCTCCCTACTGGCTACAATATCATTAGACAAGACAGACCCCTTCGTAAAGGGGGTGGAACTGCCTTATTATATAAGTCCAACTTAACTGTACGTCAATTACCAAACTCCTACCCCTCCCCCAATAATTGGGACATACTTATCTCACAACTTCAACTTCACCCTAAAAACGTCATCACCACAATTGTGATCTATATTCCACCTGGTAATACACCTGCTAGACTTGAAGACTTCTTATCCTGGTGTTTTTCCACATACTCACAAGAAACCCTTATTCTGGGGGATTTCAACCTAGATTGGTTCACCTGCATATCAGAACCACCAAGTAATCTAATAACTCTCCATGGCTACCAGCAGCTAGTCCAAATTCCAACTAGATGTGATAAAAAATCTAAAAAGAAATCCATCCTTGACTGGGTCCTAACTAGCAATCCCACATTATACCCCCACGCAGGCTGTCTCCCAGACACCTTAAGTGACCACAACATAATGTACTTTATACGTAGTAAAACAAGCATATGCAAAACCACTATATATCCACTAGAAACACAAAACAATTCTCTCCTGAGGTCCTCAATACTTTAATCTGTAACTGTGACTGGACGCCCTTAAAAACCCTCCCACTTGACCAGGCTGTAGCATATTTCAACAAAACATTTCTTCAACACCTAGACACTGTTGCTCCATTGCACAAAATCAAGGTTAGAACCTCTACAAACCCCTGGCTCAGTAAAGAAACCAAACAAATCCTCAAGACCAGAGACGTTGCCTGGCTTTACTATCAAAACAACAAAGAAACACAAATCCTAACTAAGTACCAAGAACTGCGCAACCGTGCAAAAAAATGCATTAGGCTGGACAAAAAATCCTACTACACAACTTTACAAACTAAATACCAACACAACCCCCTAAAATTTTGGAGAAATGTAAACCAGCTAAAATCCACCCAAAAGGCTACCACCAAACCAACCACCCCTGACACTAAAGTTCCCATCGAAACACAATTCAACACCAATTTGTGAACTCAATTCTATCCTTTGTATCGCAGGACAGTTCCTTCCTCACTACCCCCCCCCCCCCAACACAAATAACACTAATACAAGCTTTACCTTCAAAACAGTTTCCACCACTTCAATCAAAAGCATGCTCTCCAAACCAAAAACCTCATCAACAGCAGCCGACCTACTCCCCAGCTAGTTCTTGAAACTTACAGCAGATGCTATTCCTATCCCAGTCTCCACTCTCATAAACAGATCAATTGTTGAAAACTATGTGCCCAAACTCTGGAAAATATCCTATGTTGCGCCCATACATAAAGGCGGGACCTCCACTGAACTTAATAACTACAATCCCATTGCTTTACTCTCCCTCCTGGCTAAAATCCTAGAAAAATGCATCCATACTCAGATGCTAAAATATCTCCTAGACAGCAACATCCTGTCACCTACTCAGCATGGTTTTAGACCTGCCCATAGTACCACTACAGCTCTCCTCTGCTTCACAGACACAGTAAACTGTCTCAAAAATGAAGGCCTGCAGGTGTCAACTCTTTTTTTTGGATATGTCCAAAGCATTTGACACAGTCTCACACCAAATCCTGCTAAACAAACAAAACCAGTATCACCTATCAAATTCCACTCTTACCTGGTTCCAAAGCTACTTAACTTACAGGCACCAAGCTGTGAAATGAGAAAAGTCTCTCTCTCCTCAGCTGCTCATAACTATAGGAGTCCCACAGGGTTCTATCTTAGGACCACTACTATTCACAATCTTCACAAATGACCTCCATATCTCCACACAGCATGCATCTATCATTCAGTATGCAGATGACACTACCTTAATCTGTGCTGCACAAAACATTCCCACGCGCCTGCAAAGAACTCAACTAGCATTCTCTGATGATGAAAACTACCTAACCAAAGCCCAACTTATCCTCAATCCAAAGAAAACTCAGCTTATGATTATAACCAGTTCTAACAAAAACACTGATAACAGTCAATTCACTATCTACTCTACAAATGCTACTCCAATTGCTCCAGTGGCACAGGCTAAGCTACTGGGAATAACCATAGACTCTCACCTAAAATTTGATAGTCATCTCAACTTAACTATTAAAAAAGTACATGCCAAACTGGATCACTCTACTGTATTAAACCATTTCTTACGAACAACACAAGATCAGCTATTGCTCGCTCCCAACTTCTATCCACCCTACTCTATCCATCTCCCATTTTGACTAATCTCAACAAAACTGAACTAAGCAAAATGGAAGCCTGCTATAACAGAATTACCAGCTTTGCTGCAAATTGCTCATATAGAACTCATCACTGTACTGCTTTGAGACAGCTCCACTGGCTTGGACTGCCCAACCTCCTAACCTACAATCAGCTCTGCCTCTGTCATTCTATCTATTACCTCCCCAGTAAGTGCCCTGCCCTCAAAAACCTAGTACAGCATCACTCAGCCAAAAGGCCTCTTAGATCATCAAGCAAACTACTACTAGAAGTCACCAACAGCTACAATAGCTTTGGAGATGCACTATATAGTAGTTCAGTGGCTAAAAAATGGAACTCTGTCACCACTAGCATTCAAAACGCATCATCCAAAGCCTCCTTTAAAGACCTCATCAGGCAACATCTCAAGCAAAGTTGGCAGTGCCATGATTGCTCCCCAGGCTAGTGAAAGCGGATAAGGTACACATACTAAACCTAGAGTACTTGATTAAGATTGAAAACTATTCTCACAAACACTGGCTAATCTACAATGTATGTACTGTACCTGTGTACTATGTATGTATTCTACTTATGTTCCAAATTTTAGCTGTACACCACAAATCTATTAAGTACCTTTATTTTTAAATTTTTTTTTGTTTGTTCTCTCCTCTGTAACTGTTGATGTGCTGCATACCACTGTAAAAACATGTATTTTGTAATTTGTGTGTATACTGATCATGTCTAAATGTATCTGTAATTTTTATGTGTGGAGCTTTTCTCCCCAGGCCTCTGCTGAAAAAGGGCCTTTTCGGCTCAGTCAGACACCCCCAGTTAACAAATGTAAAATAAATAAATAAATAAAGACAAGAACATCTAGAATCAGCTCTTAATATAATATATGGTTGAAATTTAAAGAACTGCTGGATAAACAAATTTTAAGAATTAACTATTACTCATCACATTTTTTCTTGTAAAACACTTTGTTTTATAGTAGACACCACTGTAAATAGTTATTTTAGTTGTTTATTATTCTTTAATATTTGTATATTTATTTTATAATATTTCTATTATCATATATTAATGTTTTGTTGCTAAAATTTATAATAAAAACAACTAAAAAAAAAAAAAGAATGACTTCATTGTATGAAGCTAGAGGAATCACTGGACAAGGCAGGTGGACCAAGAGGAGGGGGTACGATATATATTAGTGAAAGCTTTGTACATTAATGGTACAAAGTCTTAGAATAGCTATAGCTAATGTTCTAAAGTGCTCAGTGATGTTTTCAGTTAGAATACCAGTTAAAGGTGTATCTTTTGTGCACTCATTGAATTCACTAAATCAGACAAATTAAAGGCAGCAGTATCTTCAGGGTTGGTTATTCTAAACCCTAAACAAGATCTTGTACTGAGTAAAAACAGTCAAATGTCAACTACCTAGCACTAATCAAGTAACTTCTATGGAGATTGTCTCTACTCCAGTTGTATCTCCAGGACTTTGAATTTGACTGCCCAGCATATACTAACCACTGCTGACCCCCAAAAATGTAAAACACTTCTCAAGTCCCACCTAATGCCTGGCCTTGCTCTTGTCTAAATCCCGACTGAGCACTGTCTCTATTTATTCCTTTCTGAGAAATTGCAATAACAGATTTTGAATTTACTAGGCTACCCTTAAATTTTCTACTCCTACTTTTTTAACCACTAAGACAAATATCTAACTATGTTTCTTTAAATATTATAATGTTCTTTGTACATAAGTGTGATGTTGTAACTCTAGTTGTATGATGTTCTTTATAACACATTTATTATTATTATTATTATTAACCAAAGGAGCTAAAGCTGTTCATCTCATCATACGTTTTGTATTTTTCTTATATTACTTATGTATTCTTTGTAACTTCTGGGACTTTTTGAAGGTCTTAATTTAAGTTTGTATTATCTTATATTATATATTCTCTGTGGGTCTGTGGGGTTATTCTTGTTGTGTCATCCTATGTTTGTAGTTTCCTAGATTATGTTTTCTCCGTAACTAGTGGGGCAACTGCCCCACTCCACCCCCGCAGGCCTCTGCTGAAAATGGACTACTCATCCAGTCCAACTGTCCAGGTAAACAAACATAAAAATAAATAAATAATTAAGTACTGTAATGTGAATAGAACATATTCATTCAGCTTTGCAAAGCACCTTTTCATAAAACTTAGCCACCTACCTACAAATCTTAATGCCAGAGTCTGGTAAATGGAGAAGATGACAATATAGTTATGATCTGACCTTTAACCCAATACTTTCCACTCCATGATGATGCAAGAGTTCTGTTTGAGGGGCTAACTAATCTTGCCTTAAGGTACCAAGAAATAAGAAAATGTCCAAATCTGTAGAAAAACTCCATGCCAGAATGAATATTAAGAGAAAGGTTATCTGATATGATATCACATTCATATCTACAGGGAAAGAAATGTTGCTCTCAGTGCTATCCATTGTCATGTTATCAATGAGTTAGCACAAACTGGGAATGTCTTTGTCAAGAGTACTGGAGCTCAGTCTCCAGTGTTGGATAACTTTGATTTTTTTTAATTTTTCTCCTTCAGTTGTGGGGTTTGTATATATATATATATATATATATATATGTATATATATATATATACATACATGGGTTACCCGTAGTACATTGAAAGCCCACTACATCGAATTCCACTTCTCCAACACGGCAGAACATCGACAAATGAAGAGCTGAAGTTTCCCGCACGGTAAGTTACCATTTGGCCATCCACCTGAACTTTTCTCCGTACCCCCATGGTAGTTTATTCTCGGAGTTGGAATATTAAGTTAGGGGATGAAGCCCCCAACATAGGGGGGTGTGGGGGCATAGCCCCCCCCCCACATTTGTCTAGTCAGTTTAATTGCAGTTTTTCAGTTCTGGATGGCCAAACAGTAACTTAGCATGCAGGAAACTTCAGCACTTCATTTGCATTTGGGTATGAAGGCAGACACCCTCATGGCAGGCATCAGTCCCCTGAAATATGATGAAGTGCAATATATCGCTCTCCCTTATATTAGCTTTCTTTGAAGAACCACCATATGGAGAATTTAAGTTTCTTTAGATACAATGTTTTGCATTTGCAGGTTGACTACTGGAAGCATGATGTTTCATTATAGAACCAATGTACCAACCAGCATTGTATTACTCTAAAGCAATACATGAACAATGTATCTTAAGAACAAAGTGCAGTCTTTGTTGTTGCAAGTTAATCTTAAGTGAAGGAAAAGCCCATAATGAATCCTGCTTTCTCATTCTGTTCTGAAAATAATGTACTGTTGAGTACTGTTAGCCTTTCAATGAACATATGTAGTCTCACTTTGAAGAAAACTTGACTGCTGGCATCCTCTATAAATTGATAGCCAAAGTAAGAACCTTATGAGTGCTGTCATTAGTAGAGTTCTACTTTTAGGTAACAGTGGAAAATCTTAGCCTCTAACAGAACTCTGCAGCAAAATGAAAATCCTGTCCCTTCAGTAAACAGCAAACACTTCAAGTCTTTAGCAATGAAAGGCGTAAAGCAAGATTCATGGTACAGATAATTTAACATGGCTATTGGCCTTACAAAATCATGTCTAAGTCTATGTAAAACATAGTTTAACAGGGTACATCAGTGAGCCACTAATGTGAGAAGCCATGTCTGTGTAAAACATAGTTTAACAGGGCAGATCAACAAGCTCACTGTTGTGAGACTATGAGACTGAATGCAGACCTGTTCATGAAGAAGGCCTGAAAAGTAAACAGCAACTTACGTATCACAGGAGAGGGAATCAGTTCTTTAGCAGGGGCTAACGCAGAATGAATGCCATGCAACAATACCTAACACAGAATGAATAATGCCATGCAATGCAAGCAAAAGGAGAGAGGGGAGGGTGGTCATCAGCTTGTTGTGGGTAGATGTGCTCATGAGCTTGCTTGCACACCCCTCACTCTGGAAAGTTTAGCATTAGAAAAAATCCCTGCCAGCAGGAGTATATGTCACAGGGTTGGTATATCTGTCCTCTTTCTCTTCTTTGAAGATAGTTCCAATGCCCATCCATCATTGGCCATATTGACAGTCATAGTCCTCAAGGTAAGCTAGTTGGATGGAAGAGGGAGGCACACAGCCCCTCTGATGGTCCTCTTGGCTAAAGGGGCCAAAATAAAAGGATTTAAATTTAAAAAAAAGTTAGCTAAACCAACCAGAATAGAGCAGCATTGAATAAATTACAATAATTCCTACAAAGGCATAATTGTTTTTTGTTTGTTTTTCTTTCAGCTTTTCCTGGTTAGGGGTCGCCACAGCAGAACTCCGGTCTGCTAATGATTGGCAATTGATTTTTATGGTGCTAAGGTGCTAGCCCGATGCCCAACCTTCAACGAAGGCACACCCATTCACACATGTCTTTCGAACGCCACTCAACTGCAGGGAGGACATGCAGACTCCACAAAGAAGGCACTCCAGCCGAGAATTAGGTTCATACGTTCATAGGTAGGTACTAGGCTATCTGCCCAAGGGCATTTATAAGCCTAGCCAGAATGAGTTGGCTTTCGCCACCTTCTTAGATTAGTTCCATGTGCCTCTGTCAAGCAGAGCCACTGCAGTGATCCCTGCGGTAAATTTTCTGTTTCCCATCCACCCATTAAGGTTTCTCTTGAAGAGTGATCTTGAAGAGAATTGAACGGGAGAACCTCTTGCTGTGAGGCGACAACACTACCGCTGCACCACCGCGGCTTCATCTTACAAAGGCATGATTAAAGAAACAATCTATGAAAGTAAAAATATAACATAACCCTATATAAACACAAAATGTAACTTTTTAAAGCATCCATTAAAATGTATATTATGCACTTCAATATGGTAAATATGGCTTATATAAATCACAATAAAGACAGAAATAAACATAATTCACAATGTTTTAATGCTAATTAGTTCACTAAAGAAAGTTATTTTTTCCTCTAAGCTCTCTCTCATATATATATATATATATATATATATATATATATATATATAGATATATATATATGAATCAAAAAAGAAAAAAAGACCCATGTTTCCAACAAAAATATATATGTATATATGGACCCTATCATTTCGAGTTTTCAGAAACTCAAAATTCATATGGTTGAGACCATATGATCGAGATTTTAAAAACATAAAGCTTTTGAATGGAGATTACCGTACTGTGAGGATCTGGAAATTTACCCTTGTCTTCCCTGTACTGCAATCTCAGAGTTGGCATACAATTTGCAGGGGGATGCCCCCTATGGGGGGTGTATGGGGAGTTTGTCCCCTGCATAAACATAAAAAAGTAGATGTTTGTGGGGTTTTTTTTTTGATATTCGAATGTTCAGAAACTCAATCATATGGTCTCATCTACATGAATTTAGAGTTTCCAAAAACTCAATCATTTGACATATATCTATATACATACATATATATATATATATATATATATATATATATATATATATATATATGTGTATATATATATATATATATATGCATGTGTGTGTGTGTGTGTGTATATATATATATATATATATAGAGAGAGAGAGAGAGATATAGCTATATATATATATATATATATATATATATAGCTATAGATATAAATGTCCCCTGCATCTTGTCAAACGTGTTTGATCAACAAATGCAGATGTGGTGTTTAATGTCAATGGTACAGATAGCAGAATGGTCCAAAGTTTGATGGTATGTTTTGTTGAGACAGCTGAGTGTTTGAGGGGGTTAGAATGTTTCTGCTTGTGTTAGTGAGCAATGGTTAGGGTTTGTGACAGGTGAGGGATAGGAGTTGTATTTGTTTTGTGCCAGTGTGTATATGTCAGGGTTAGGTAAGGAGATAGATGTACTGTTATTGTAGTGTGTGTTTGTGCATGTTTTTATGTCCAAATGTGTCTTGTGTAGTAGCAGTGTTATGGGAAGGCTTTTATTATGGTAAGGTATATGGTTAACGCTGGAGTTGGAAGAAGTGGCAGCATTAGGGTTAGAATTAGCAGCCAACCTGTAGTACCCTAGTAATGAATGCTAACCTTAAATCTACTGCTGCCCCTTCTCCAACCCTAACATTACACCTTACCTTAATAAAAACCTTCCTGTAACACTGCCACTACTCAGACAAATTTTTATGGTAGTGTTATGGGGGGTTGCAGTGTTTAGACTGGCAGAGGAAATTGATTTTGTTTTTCAATCTTTTTAGTCAAATATTTAGTTTGTTCGATATGATGTATGTTCTGACATATTATGAAGATGTTTGCGGTTTGACATCTTGATAATGGAAAAAAAAAAAAAAAAGTCATGTCATTAAATATTCTATCCAAATGCAAGTCATGTCTTACCAGAAAGGCTCATCCAGACTCTGCTACACTTTGCTGTGAAGGAAAGGTTAGTTTGCTGTTATTTTTTGTATTTCTGTATTGCCTTTCTATATTTTGAATACTGTAGTTTGTTTTCTTTACCTTGTGTTTTGCTTGCATTCTGTTTTAACAGCATATTAAAACTTCAAAAGAGACCACAGCTCTCTCTGTTCTGAGTCTTTCTAGTTGCCCGCCTCTTATGTTAATCTGACCATATATCTCATTTCTCTCTACTTTCACTGGCTTATGTGAGTAATCACAAAACCATCACTTTTGAAATCCCACCCCTTCAATTATTTAAATTTATTGGCCATCCTACAGTATTTCATAGTACCAAAATACAAAAGTAACCACCCCTTTCAGTCCAACTTGCTGTTTTAAAAATAGTAACTCTCCACTAAACCTTAACTTTTTAAACAGGTAAAACTCAAGTTACCTACTTTCATATCTAACTTCTCTAGTGCACACTGCAGAGTGCATTCTTTTCAATCTTACCTTTAAGCATCCCTGTTACTAGAACTTTCTCTAATACCTAAAAAGATCATCTCTACTTGACTCCAAGTAGACTTTTCTCTATCTGTTAAACCTAGCACTTGCTCCTACAGTACTTATTACCTTGATACGGCACTCTTATAGATAGCACCCCCAAAAAGGCAAACCCCCATTTCTCAGTCACCCACGTCCCCCGGAATCTCTTTTAAAGTTTTTTTGTCTAGTCCTTCTAGCATGTCGAGGGATCAGTTGCTAGTGTCCTCTCCTGCTCAGCTGGTGAACCTGGGAATATTGAGGCAATGTTACAATTGCCTCATGTACACAGACAACCCTCTCCTCCTCCCACAAAACACAAATACATGCGAGAGATGCAACTATATGGCCAAACTGGAGGCTGAGCTCTCTCAACATAGGACTGGCAAGACCAGTCAGGAGGAGAAGGTTACCACACACACTATAGACCCAGTCTCACATAGTACCATCACAACCTCAAATCATACACATAAACACACAAAGACATACTCGTGGCTCTGATCAAAAATCTACCAAAACAGCAGAGGCCACCAAAGCAGACACCCAAACAACCACCACCTCAGAACACAACACCTGCAACACATAGACCTCACAGTCAGAGTGTCAAACAGTCACAGCCCTTAAGGCCAAACACAATGCCAGACACACTAGTCATTGGTGACTCCATAGTCAGACACACTGACGTCCCGCTCACCAGACTGAGTAAGGAGAAGGTCACAGTAAGCTGCCTGTCGGGCGCTAGAATCCGCCACATAACGCAAGCACTCAGGTCTCTCAACAGCAGGTACAAATACGACTCAGTCATTGTCCACGCTGGTGTAAACGACCTGAGACGTACCTCCTTGGACTACATGAAAAGAGACATTGAGGAGCTCTCTGATTATGTAGCCCAGGCAGGTATGACCCTGACCTTGAGCAGTATCCTACCTTCACCAAGAATGATGCCACAATACAGAGATAAGATGATCAGCTTTAACAATTGGCTTAAACTCTGGTGTCATTCAAAGGGGATCCAATGTCTGTCTGCCTGGGATGACATGCTGGACAAGCCACGCTGCTTCACAAGGGACGGCTTGCACCTGTCACCCTGGGATTCGGATATTGGCAAAGGCTCTTGCCACCCCATAGTGCCTTTTTAGGCAAGGCTCAAATTCTAAACCTACCACCCTAGAACACAAAAAGGAAAAAACTAAGGGTAATGCTGCTCAATGCCAGAAGTCTAAATCTCAAAATGCACGCACTCGAGGCCCTTCTCAATATGGAGAACATCGATGTCTGTGCAGTGACAGAAACCTGGTTCAAGGCTCCTGAGAGCACCCCAGCACTATCAGGTTTTACCTCTTATCATGCGTTCCGGCCCCAAAATCCGGACAATACCAAGAAAGGAGGGGGGGGTATCCATATTCATCAAGGACACCCACACCTCAAGACTGGTGGCAACACACGATGCATCAGAGACCATCCAGGTGCAATTAACCATAGGCAAGACTGCTCTGCAAATTGTAGCATGTTACAGGCCACCCTCACAAACTCAGGAACCTCACATGGCCTTCCTGAAAACACTAGAGGGGATAAATGTATCACCAAACACAATCATACTAGGTGACTTCAATTACCCTAATATAGACTGGGAACACTACTCAAGCCCAAACACCCTAGCCCAAAAGTTCCTGGAATTCATAAACTCAAATGCCATGGAACAACTAGTCACCATCCCCACAAGAGGAGAAAACATACTTGATCTCATCATCACGAACATGGGAGCACAATGTTCAACACCGAAGTATACCCCTCACTGGTGAGATCAGATCACAAACTAATCTTGCTGGAGGTCCTCATCCCACCCCACCTGAAATAAAAAGACCACAGTAAAGAACTTCTCGAAGCCGACTTCACACTTCTAAAGACTAGTGTGGTGTCCTTTAAGGCCCCAGAGCCGGAGGCAAACAGTACTCAAGCCGCTGAATCACTTACAAATGCCTTCTACCAGCACCTGCAGGACTGCATGGATAAGGCAATCCCAAGCAAAACAAAGACTCTTTGTACCAAAGGCAAGCGTCCAGTCTGGTGGACCCCAGCCATAAACAAACTCTACAACAAAAGGAGGAAGCTACTACAAGATAGAGCAAAATCCTTAAAAGGTAAGACACCCTTGATCACTATAAGTAAAAAACTAAGAGCTCTCATAAAATCATCCAAAGCAAATTTTGAGAGAAAAATAGCTAAAGACTCAAAAGACAATCATAAGGCCTTCTTTAGCTACGTTAGAAACCTGGGAGGAAACTCCCAGATATGCTCAGAACTAGTTCAAAATGATGTGAAGATTACTGATCCTACAGACATTGCCAACATACTGGCTGACAGGTTCAGTGCAAACTTCTCCCCCCCCTCCCCCACAAAAGGAGAGATATCTATACCAAGCGATTGCAACCCCCCAAACATCTCCAACGCCCAAGTGAGAACTGCTCTCTCCAAAGCAAAAAACACAGCATCCATGGAACCTGATGGTGTCCCCGGCTGTGTGCTCCACGAACTCAACGAGGAATTAAACCCACAGCTAGGACAGCTGTTTAATCATAGTCTTACCTCTGGATACGTACCCAGGGAGTGGCGCACTGCAACTGTGGTCCCACTTCACAAAGGCTGTGCCTCCACCGACCCTGGAAATTACCGGCCCATTAGCTTGACAAGCCTTATCTGCAAAGCCATGGAGAGGATCATAATGGACCTCATAAATAAAGACATAGGGAATTTGCAGACTTTGGATCCATCCCAGTTTGGCTTTGTCAAAGGCAGATCATGCCTTCTAAACTTGGTTGACTTTTTGAAACAGTCACCAAAGCCATTGATGAGGGAAAGGCAGTCCATACAGCCTACCTCGATCTGGTGAAGGCCTTCGATACAATACCCCACTCGGGTATCATTGAAAAACTCATCAGCTTAAATGTTAACCCATACATCACAAGATGGGTTGCAAACTGGCTGAGTGACAGAACCCACAGGGTCAGAGTTGCTGGCGCCATGTCAGACTCAAAGCCTGTCACAAGTGGTGTACCACAGGGCTCAGTCCTGGGCCCACTCTTGTTTGGCATCTACTTTTCCAAGTACAAGCAAACACAGGAGGGTTATGGCTGACAAAGTTTGCAGATGACTGCAAACTGGGCCATAGTAGAAAACACATCTGACACAGATATCCTTCAGAAGGGTCTCACAGAAACGGATAACTGGTGCCAGAGCCATGGCCTAAAGTTAAATGCCAAAAATGCATAGTCATACCCTTCGGGAAAAACAAGGTTACCCCTAGCTACCAAATAGGTGGCAATCCACTGAGCACAGAAGAAGTTATCAGGGACCTGGGGACCCAGGTTGATAGTAGTCTGTCATTCAACACCCATGTAGCTAAAGTAGTTAGGAAGACCTTCTACATTGCCCACCTTATCATGAAGGGATTCTCATCTAGATCAAGGGAGGTCATAGTCTCCCTATACTCATCACTCATCAGACCAATGATTGAGTACAATGCCCCATTCAGAATGTATCTGACCCGACACTTGCAGCAGCTGGAGAGGCCACAAAAGTTCCTCACCAAAAGGATAAAAGGTCTCAAACATCTGTCCTATGCTGCCCGACTGAAAGAACTCCAGCTCTATTCAGTCACTTACCGCTTGCTCAGAGGTGACCTTTGCCTAACATACAAGGCCATGTCAAACCCAGATTTGATGAATATGCTTCACCTCAAAAAATCTAGATCCGTCAGAGCCACAAGGGCGGGAGACTTAAACCTCGACACGGCTATTAATAGGACGTGCTGGAGGGATAGATTAATCACCCAAAGACTCCCTATGCTGTGGAATAAAATCCCGGTATATGTGAGGCAGAGCACCTCGCTGGCCTTGTTCAAGGGAAATCTTGACCAATGGATGGGAGATCGCAGATATACCCCAGGGATTACCTCAGTGTCACTGCTCGACAGAGGCACAGCAAAATAATGGGTATAGTTCCCCATACTAAAGGGGTGGCGTAAGCCACAAAACTATGGGCTAGGCTTGTAAATGCCCTCGGGCAGATAGCCTAGTATGAACCTATGAACCTATGAACCTATATTATGCCAGAAAACAAATGACTGCCCAGCTCCAGTGGCAAAAAGGGATAAACACCGAACTGCGTCCCAGGTGATGTGAGTAAACTAGATGCTTGGGCACCTGTTGGAGCTGGCATAAGGAGGAGGAGAGAAATAATGATGTTCAGCCTGCTTGTCTCTCCTCAGGGCTGGATGTAATCATGTAACTGATGCAAGTACTCATCATGATTACTTTCAACAAAGATCAGAAAAACAAGCCTTCTTTGCTACAGAGCTTTCGTCTAACCTAGAGCTTGGGCAGTGTATGCTCTTCAAACAAAAATTGACATTCATTCATTCTTCTTATACCAAACCACAAATATTTGGCATATCTTACTTGCACTTTATGTATTTGCACACACACACACACACACACACACGCACCACATGCACACACACAAGCACACATGCTTACATATATCAGGAAAAAATACAGACAGTTTTGGAAGATCTTCAGTTTGCCTATTTTGGGATGTGGGAGGAAACTGGAACACCTACTGAAAGTCCACATGAACACAGGGTGGACATGTAAAAACAACAAATAAAATACCACACTAAGCCAAAAAAACAAGTCCTATGAGTTAACAATGCTAAACACTGTGATACCATGTTTACAAAGTCAGTATCTGTCTGTTTTTCATTGGGAACACCAATATGTATTACCTCTTCATCAATAATCTCTTTATAGCATATATTATCAAGTTCAGTGTCTAACTTTAATTTGACTAACTGAATAGTGGCATTTAATTGTGAGTGAAATGTACAAGTAAAAAGCTTAGAAATAGTACCTAAACATTTAGATATGTCTCAATTAAACTTCAATTAAATATCCTATATTGGGCACCAAAAACCCAGGCTAGACTTTGAATTACTATTTTTATGGATGTTTGGTAATAAACAAGGCAGTTTTCTTAAGGGAGTTTTAACAAGTGGCAAATCTTTCCCCTTAAGTGTAATCAATCAAAAATTGAAAACATCCCACAAAAGATGGTCAGTCCTATACATTTTATATATATATATATATATATATATATATATATATATATATATATATATATATATATATATGTGTGTGTGTGTGTGTGTGTGTGTTTGTATTGCATATTTTTCCCATAGAAGCAAAATAAAACTCGTCATTCAACTGTTTAAAACTTTCTTTAATATGACCAGTTTTTTGAACACAGAACCGCAGAACCATCAATAACACAGGCTTAAATATGAAGTCAACAATATTCCAATGTGCAGATATGGTTATAATCCACTCAACATAAAGCTTAACTCAAGCACCTGAAAATGGTTTTGAAATGTATGGTTAAATGGTTAGACATCCTTTATAAGAACATCATTTTCAACAGTTTTCCTTATACTGTTGGTTTCAGTGCATTTTTTCTACATATTGAAGATCCCATGGAAAGTCATGTTTTTCAGAAATGCACAGTTTATATGAATAGGGCTAATTTCAATAAGCCGGTTGGCTTTTATAGTTACCATCTTTCACAGAATGCGCTAGTTATACATCCTGACTACATACTGGAACTCATTCTTTGACAAGCTAAAAAGAGTAAAAGGTTAATGCTTCTTATAAGTGCTAAAGGTTTCTTGAACCCTTCCCCACCATGTTGAAGAAAAATGCTATAGATGAAGGGTGCTTTGTGTACATGTATAGGGAATACTGAGTTCTGCAGTGGGAAGCTGAGGAGAGGGTTGCAGAAGGCTATAGTGGGGCAACATTATAATTTATTTAAAAAAAATCTATTTAAAAAAATAAATAAATAAATAAATAATAAAACAATCACCCTGCATCTGTCAGCACTAGGGTTGTGGATACTGTGGACGCTGGTAACTCAATGTGCAATTCTGAAGAATATGTTTGGTGGAGCAGTAAACTGCAAAAAGCAGAGGACTTTAATATTTCAAAAATTCTTAAGACTGTTTTCTTTTTCTTTGTGATGGCATAGGTAATACACAGGATTACTGACATGGGATGACGTGGCACCCTTTAATCATATCACAAGTGTATAGTGTTTAGCACGTTGATTAAGATGGGACACTGCAGTATGTAAATGGGGAAGATTTTTAATTATTTGTAACTTTATTACTGTTTCCTTTATTTCAAGACAAAAAAACAGGACATAGTTATTTCCTTTACTGAAGCATATAAATTAATAAATTATTTTGGCACTGAGGAAGCTGAGTACCCTTACAGGTTCAGTGCAGATGGGCCTGTTTTTTTGGGAAGGAGATGAGTAGCTGTCATGAGAAGACTGTGTTGTTCCTGTTTCTTCTTCTACATCTTCTTCTTTTAACTATAATCAAAGAGCTAAAGTTATGGGTGAAAGCCTCAGTCCCCTTGTTACATAACGTTACACACAGGAGTCTGCCCACTGTCACACATGGTGAGTTCCTATCCATGATTCTACAAACCTGTAACCTGTATTCCATTTGCAGCTTTGTTGACTGAGATCCAGCTTGGGAGAAGGAAAAATCACCCAGGTAGGAAATCTACTTTTCTTTTGGGAAACACAGGCAAGGAAGCAACATTCCTAACCACAAGACCCCAAGGCAAAAACTGAGAATAAGAACAACCAACATAGGGAGCTAGAACATAGAATGCCTTTAAGGTGCATCATTTGCAGACACATGGACTGAATATAGCTTCCCACGAAATTTACAATGGACTTTAACACTGAAAAACAAAGAAGGGGAGTTCAAAAAAAAAATTCTGGACAACCTCTAGTGTCATAGCTACAATTTTTTTCTCAAAATAGTGGAGCATTAATTGATGATAATAGGCTCAGGAGTCAAATGTAGTTATAAATTATTGTAGAATAATGCAACATACATGAAGATCATAATGGATGGCTTACTCATATGACATATATTCCTGTTTATGAGCATGGAAGAAATGAACAGAGCTATCCAATACTATGCATAGCCATTTTCTACTTGCTATTACTTTTGTGTGTGTTGGTCAACTGCTTAAGCCAGTCACTGATGGGCTGTGTTTACAAAGCTTCATATTCGGCATATTTCAGTTGAATAGGTGGTGTGCTAATCCTCTGTGTAGAGCGTGAGCCTGCAGCAGCAGCTATGGATGGCACACAGGGGCAAATGCCCCCCTAGGAAACTGTGTCCCTCAAGTGCCTCAGTCATTGGAATCAACTTGCAGCATTCTGTTTTCCCTCACGCAGAAGCATTCGTGTATGAATGCAGTTACATTGCTTTTGCTGTTTATGCTCACGTAAGCCCTAGTGTTTTGAAAAGCACAACTACTGCAACTTCTACTTTCAAACAAAAACGGGAAACAAATTGCTGAGCTGTGAGAACAACAACTTGCCAGCCTAGTAAGACGTGTCTGTGTGTATGCATGTAAAATGCCACACTCAAGTGCTATATGGTTATGTGACTTAGAGTCACACAGTAGGTAAATGTGGAGGTAGAAAGAATCAAACCCGCACCCTACTCACTAAGAGCAGTGAGTCTTAATCTTATACAAATGCTAGACCACCACTGACTTCTTTTTTTTTTCTTCTTTAGTAAATCACTGAGGCAATTTCATAATTCTCATTGTTAAGAAAATACATATCTATGCAATACCTGTTGCTCTGTTAACATTTTAAGTGAATAAGCATTGTTGACACTGACACTTAAGGCTCTGAGCTGTGAATGGCCTGCTTCTTGTAGTTAAAAGTACAGGGTTTGAATCCTCCCACTTCCATTTACCTCACTCAGACAGTAATTCTGGTTTACCTTTGAAGACAGGACACTTTCTCTAGTGATTTTAACTAATTAATAAACAGATAAAAAATAGTATTTACAATGTGTCCCCTTCTGGGTGTTTATTTCTCACCAAACATTATTTTTGCCTTTGCCCAAAATTTTTCATTAAAGAAACTAGGAATTATTTTGCTCTGCTCTTTGTAATATTTGTGGTTTCCAGGCAAACTAGAGTCAATTGTAGTCACTAAATGATGGCAGACATATGAGTACAGATATTGTATTGTTCAGAAAATGCTTGAGAGTGCAAAGTTGGTTTCTAAATATATAAAAAAGCTGTTCCTGATTTTGTTCTTTGCTTCTGATTCTTGAGCTAAAAGGCTGAGAGAGCAGAAGGGAGTTGCACTGCATTGGTCTGACACCAGCAAGTGAGATATATTTTATTTACTTACTTATTTACATTTGATAACCAGGTAGTGTCTGGCTGGGCAAGTAGCCCATTTTTAGCGAAGACCTGGGGAGAAAAGCTCTCAAGTGAAGTTTACAATTGTTAAAGAATAATGTTAAAACATAGTACAATAAGTAAGGTTACAAATGTTAAACATAATACATAGTACAATATAGGCATGATAACTACAACCGTCAGAAAGTACACAATTGTAATAGAGATAAAAACTTACATAACATCTCAAGTCAAAAATTTTTTTTTTTGATCATGATGAAAGACAAATGTCTGAAAATAGAGTAGTTACATAGGCTAAGAGCTATTTGTAGGTCATTAGGTCATTATTTATAAATTGAATTGGTCACTTGATCTCAAGCAAATATCTGGGCTGGATAGTCATCAAAGTGGTTTTAATTGATGGCTGTGTGTGTGTGTGTGTGTGTGTGTGTGTGTGTGTGCATATGCATGCACGGGGGGTCAAAGATCAAAGTATTGTCAATGGAGTGGGTAAGAATAAAGTAATGCTGCACTTCTGAGTGTGCTGTCCTTTGGATGAGATGATAAACTGAAGCCCCATCTGCCTGAAATGGTGGTAGCTCAGATGAATGCAAAAAAATCCCATGGCACTTACCAAAAAAGTAGTAGTTTTCCAGTTTCCTAGCCAAATTTCCCTTAATTAGTGTGAGTAGCACATTGGGCCTGCATGAAAAGAGTCCATTGGCCTAGTGGAACAAACCCAATCAACAAAAAGTATGTATGAATAAAATATAAATTATGATTGCCACTGTTTTCAGTTCTATCCATCCATCCATCCACAACCCCTTTTTCCTATTTATGCACATGGGGTCAGGGTGTCACTTCAACTATGACAATCGCCTAGAGCCAAGGTTTATACCACTGGGTGGCAAGCCCTGCTGCAGTGGTTCTTCCACGTCACACACCTGCACACACACACTCACACCTATGGCCAATTTAGACTTTCCAGTTGACCTACTGCATGTCTTTAGAATGTGGGAAGAAACTAGAGCACCAGGAGGAAACTCATGCATATACAGAGAAAACATGCAGACCCCACACAGAAGGCACCCCAGATTATTTCATTCTTGTCTTTGTACACTGACTATTTTAATGCATCGGTAAGTGGTTACAGTTATTATATTTCATTGGACCTTGCACCATAAAATGATCTTAGAGTATTTACTCCCAGAATCCACTTAAAGTTCCCTTTATATGAGTGATGCTAGACAGAAATAAATCATTGCTTTAATATCCATATGAATAGAATGGCAGTAGCATGGCTCCCAGGTTTCTTCACACAGCTTCTGGAAACTCTTTTCATTTTCACTTTGCTGGAATTACTCTGGTTTAACAGTAGTTGTAAATGCTCAACAAAATAAATTAGATGAATTGCATGTGGGCTTCCAGTTTTTAATCCAAGGGCTGTCATACCCTCTCCCACATTCTTCTTGAGGTGTAAAAACTATTATTGTAATATATGGGCTGCTAACTGACCTCTCTTCCTTCTAACTCAAAGAACTGTTAACAGACATTCAAACTACTTTAATATTCAACGGTGCCTACAGTGGGAAGATGTGTGTTTTATCTGAAATGTTGGCAAAATGTGCTGGCTGTTTAAAACTATTTTCCCTACTATGCAACACAGAACAATACATGTCCAACTTTTTGCTCTTGAATCTCGGTTGATGATATTTTCCTTTCTACTGAAGCACAAATGTCTGTTCATGGCATTTTCCCACCCCTTTTGTATTGGTAGACTTATTACACTGTAGCATATCAACACTTCATTCAAACAATTATCCTACAGCATGACAACTTAGTAGTTTTCTGTGTTATGAACATTGCCAAGATTTGTACGATTGTGGTATTTACTGTATTACATGGGGAAAATGATCTTTCATTTTTAACAGTAGACTATGGGTGAGTTAACATGCATCATGTGTTGTATACTTTATTGCTATTGTGTTTCAGGTGTGCCTGTTTTTTTATGTCCTACATCACCCAAAAGCTAGCTGCTGTGCCACTATGGTGTCCTGTTAAGAAAAGGAGTCTGGAGCTATCACTGTTCAGCAGGCAACTTACGCAATGCAGTGTTTTAGTTACCAGACAAAATTTATTGGAGTTTCACAGAATCATGTAATCCTCATTACTAGTTAGTAACTCAGTGACCAAAACTGGATATTAAAAAAAAAAAAAAAAAAAAAATAGACGGCTCTGGTCTGTCCCGAACTAAACTTACAAATGGCCAAATGTATGTTTGGAGTGGGAAATAAGAAATTCTCTGATGGAGATTAAGTCATTTATTGTATGTATATTACTGAACACAAAACTACAAAGGTTACATTGGGGTGACGTAATGTAGCACTGCTAATATGATATCTTAAAGCTTATGCAGAA